>NC_067400.1:39570679-39870679 GCF_016432865.1 Antechinus flavipes
AGGAACTGTCACCAGACCTAAGGTAATCAATTACTCTAATCTAGTCTCATTTATCATCTTTGCTTGATGTGACTTGGACCACATTATTTAGAAAAGTAGTTCTGATTTAAGCAAAATTGTAAATAGTTGTTTTTTAGCCTATTAACAAAGGATGCCAGCCCTTTTCCATCGGACCCTTTCTTTCAATCAACAAATTTTTATTGAATGCTTCAGATGAAATTTAATAAATGTAAAGTCCCCTGATTGGATTCAAAAAATCAACTTCACAAAGAAAAAATGGGGAAGACTTGGATGGATAATAGTTCCTATAGAAATGATCTGGAGGTATTAAATGATGGGAAGCTCAGCATGGGATAACCAGGTGAGATGGTGAACAAAAATATTGACTATCTGGGTATTTTATACAAAGATACTTGTAAACCCAACCTATATTTCTAGGCCATTGGACATGATTCTCAGCCCTGTACTCAATGATTCAGCTTGACCAAATTTCTCTCTGTTCCTCACACATATCTCTATACTTTGTATCGATTCTCCCCCATGTCTAGAATGCACTTCTCCCTTTACTTATACATCAAAAAATAAGACTTTCTTTCTCTTCTTTAAGAAAAAGCTGAGGAACCATCTTCATGCAGACTTCTACCAGGGCCTTCCTTCCCAAACTATTGTGCATTTAAGTTCTATCTGTGTGTATTTGTATTCATTCCTTTTATATTTATGCAATGTACCTTTTAATATTTATTTGTCACTTCTTCATTAGCATGTAAGCTAATTGAGAGTAGGGAATGTTTCATTTTTTGTACTTGTATCCCTGGCACACAGCTCAGTATTTGGCACATAGCAGGTGTTTAATAAATACTTGTTGATTGATTAGAAAGGTAATAGTCCCTCTGTGATTAGAAAGGTAATGGTTTCTCTGAATTATGCCCAGATTGGCTCACGATTCTTGGCCACTATGCCTTAGGAAAGACATTGGTCAACTGGAGATCATCCAGGGAAGGGTAATCAGAATGGTGATGAGATTGAAGATTGTGCCATGTGAGGGTCAATTGAAATAAATGGGGATGGCTAACCTGAAGAAGAGAAGGCTTAGTGGCAAGCATGGGGATGTGTGTCATGAGAGCTGATTCCAAAATTTTATAAATATTGTTATGTGGAAGGAAAATTAATCTGCTTGGTCCCAGAGGATAGAACTAGGAGCACTGGATAGCAGTTGCAAAGACAGATTTAAGTTTTTGTTAAGGAGCCCTTCCTAATAATTAGAACTATCCAAAAATAGGGTCCTCCTTCCCTGGAGAGCTTTAAATAAAGGAGAAATGATCATTTAGCAGTATTTGTAGATGCTTTTACATGAAAAGACTAAAGATATTTTTTTTCAGATATGGATTGATTTTCCCTTTAACTCTCAAATTCTTCAACTCTGAAAAGGCCATTTTTTGCCAAGTGTATAAAAATGATTAAGTCATATAACCTCCCTTTAATTTTTTTTCCTTTAATTTCTTTCTCTTCTCTTATTGCTAAAGCCAACATTTCTAATACAATCTTGAATAATAATGGTGATAGCAAGCAACCTTTTTTCACCCCTGATCTTATTGGAAATAGTTCTAGTTTATCTCCATTTCATATGATGCTTGCTGAGAGTTTTAAATAGATGCTACTGATCATTTTAAGGATAACTCCCTTTATTTCTATGCTCTCTAGTGTTTTTAATGGGAATGGGTGTTGGATTTTGTCAAATGTCTTTTCTGCATCTGTTAAGATAATCATATGATTTCTGTTAGTTTGGATATAAGCTTCTCAAGAAGATGACAGTTTAGGTGGGGGAGATGATATAAACATATGTTATATTAGGTATATATAATATACTATGTATAACAACAGGTGATAAATAGAAGAAGAATGCCCTCCCTTCCCCCAGAAAAGCAACTAAGTTCAATTTCAGAGGAAAGAGAGTTTCCTTTGGCTTGAGAATATCCAAGGAGACTTCCTGGAAGAGATGAGACTTGAATTGGGTCTTGATGAATAATCATGATTGGGAAAAGTAAAAAGTAGGTAGAAGTCATTCAGAGTAGCATGAAAAAAGATATGGAGGTAGGAAAGCTTAAAATGGCTTGGAAGAAGGAGATCAGTAAGTAGTCCAGCATGCCAGGAATAAAAGTTTCATAGTCTCATCAAATCTAGATTTGGAAGGGCCCCAATCCAACTCATGTCTGAAGCAGGAATCTTAGCAGCAAAATCCCTGCCACAAAACCATTCTGTTTCTGTTGAAGACTTTCAGTGAGGGAAGTTTGCTGATTTATGAGACAAAGAATTAAAAATTTGAACAAATATAAGGGACAAATGGAAGGTAAATTAGGAAAGGGAAGAAGGGGCCCGGTTATAGAGAATCTTGAATGGCAGAATAGAATAGCTTATTTAGGCTTCCAGCTATAGGTAGTAGGGAGTCACTGAAAGATTTTAAATAGGAAGCAATATGATAAAAGTGGTAAAAGTGATTCATTTTAATCTAGTTTTTATATACTCCTTTTTCATAATAGTTTATATTAATTATATTTCCCTAATAAAGGAAAAATCAGTGTCAGTGTATCTTGTGAATAGTGAATTAGTCTACCAACCCAGACTGCACACAAAATCTACAAAGGAACACCCAATGCTAAGATAAACAAAGTCTTCATCAATTTGACCATACCACTGTCATTTCACTTGAAAAGTGAACATTTGACAACAAATGAATTGGTTTGACAGTATGCAGAGGAAAACAAAGTTGTGGAAAAATCCAAAATGCAGTTCAAGAAGTATATACCTCCTACTTCTTCTGGAGGGTCCTTGCTCCTGCCTCAAACATCATATCTCAGTGGACTTTATGAACTTTATGAGCTCTGTGGGAGCTCCTTCAGACTATATCCTTTTAAAAGTAATTATAGAATGACTAGAATCTCTCCTATTACTCCCTTCAACAAATTAGAGTTTTGAGCTCCTCTGATAACCCACTGGTTACATGTGCCCCTATCCAAATGGGTTAGAGATGTGTCCAAGGAAGGTATATATTTGGCTACAACTATGATGCCTGTTTCAAGTATGTGGATTTATTCACCTTTAAAGTACTATTTGAAACTGTTCCTGGAATCACAACTAGGTGGAGGGAACCAAACTTTGACACAGGGTAAAACATTTTATAGGGTGCTAATAGCAGTTTCAGTATTTTAGGAGCATAGAAAAAACTGAGTTTAGCCTCTAGTTAGCAAGATTAACTAATTAAAATAGGGTGAGTTTAGCTAGTGTTGCCCTTACTCTCTTGGGATTTAGTGGCTGAACCCCTCCCTCCCCCTCAGCCTTTGTAGCAGCTGTGCTGCCCTACATTCTCTCCTGCTCCCTTTCTCCAAATAAACGGAGACATCTCACCTCACTTGCCCTGTGCACAAAATTTCCACTTATGCTTCTATCCATCTCATATCATAAATTCCAATTTGGTAGCTATTTTATTACCTTGGTTCGTTAATATTGAAATTTTTACTCAATGAGGATATCCATCATATTTCATTTTCATGCTGTGATATCATTCTACATGTCATCAAGTCTTCAGAGACATGGTTTCCTCAGTATGGGACATCTCTCCATGGATGCAAGTTGCCATCTATCTATATAGCATGAGACAATCTCGTGAATTTCTGTGGCCCCCCCAAATTCCATAATTTACTGATCATTCTTTCAGTGATAAGCCTCTCCTTAATGAGGTTGATACCTGAGGAGGTAGATGACAGACAGATCTATCATTGAAGCATGTCTATCTTGAAAGCACTTGCCAAAACCTGAAATCAATTGACATTGCCACTGAAAGTCCAGGTTCGTTATCCAATTTAATGGGAAAAAATTGGCTAAACCTTTCATGTGTTGACAATGAATCATCTGGTTGGCTCTTCCTTTTCAATCATTTTATGTTGGTCATTCTGGAGAGAGATTGTCACAAATTTTTTTGATAGAAATCTAGTATTGAAGATGCTGGGTTCACATCTAACCTGTGACACACATTGGCTTTATGACTCTGGGAAAGTTATTTAATCACTCAGTGCCTTCAAATAACTCTCTAAGACTAAAAATTGTAGGCGAGTTGCTAATTTGAATTGGTAGAGGGATTTTCCATTCTGAGTTCCTGTTGCTCATGAAATGAAATCTCCAGATTGAAAATAAATTATCCTGGAGACAACCCAGCATCCCCATGGAACAATGGGATCCAATATGACTGCGAATTCATATTCTTTTTCTGAAACATTTCTTTTTCACAGGTCGTTGATCACTAGTTTCATTATTAAAAAAAATAAATTTTTGGACTAGTGCCTATATTTGGGGCAGGACATGGTGGCTTTAAGTATTAAAAGGACACTATTCTGCTACTGAAATGACCTTGCATGATCTAAATGTCTGGGACTAGGGAAATTTGGGAGAGTAACCAAGGTAGATAGGTTTATTTCATTTCAATCCAACAGCCATTTATGAAGTGTCTCATTTGTAAAAGGCACTATGTTACCGTCTAGGAACTGATGTGCTGTTGAAAAGAGACACTATGAACATGGATAAGTTAAATATAGAATACTTTCAGAGAGAGAGACAGCCAACAATTTTGGCAATTGGAAAAAGTTTCATGTAAAAAGTTGCTCACAAGTTACATATTGAAGGACGTTAGGGATTGTGCTATGTAGAGAGAAGGAGGGAGTGCAGTAGTATATGTGCTGGGTTATCTGTGCAAAGGCATGGAGCGTAGGAAAGGAGCATATAAAGGGAGAACCAGTAGGTCAGTTGACTTGGAGTGGAGCATGCATCAAAACTGAATAACATGAAATAAGATTGAAAAGGTAATTCTAGGTCTCAAAGTTGCCAGATGAGTACTTTGAGACCCATAGTTTTCAGATGAGTACTCGATGAGTTTAAAGAATTTGCATCTTATACTGGAGGAAATGAGGAGCTACTGAAGATTTTTGAGTGGGAAACAGCATAAGATTGGTGTTTTACCAATATCAATCTGGTAGCTGAGTTCTCTGGAATTATAGCAGGAAGGGACTTTAATGATGATCTAGTCTAATCCCCTGGATTTCACTGATGAGGAAGTTGAATTCAAGAAAGGGGAATCATCTTGTCCAAATATTTACACACAGGCCTTTTCATTCCAAATGTAGTTTTCTTTGACAATTCTAGTGCTATCTACTTTTGTCCTTCGATCTGGGAGGTACTATAGAATGTGAATTTATTTTGGAGTCAGTGGATTTCAGTTCAGATTTAGTCTCTGACACTTACAACTTGTCTTTTGGGGGCAAATTCCTTAGCCACGCTGGGCCTCAGTTTCCTTCTTGATGAATAAAGAGACTGGATTAGAACCTTTCCTATGATCTTTTGAATCTAAACCCCAAAGGAAATGTCAAGGCTGGGGAGCAACACAAAATGATATTATATATAGTTTTACTGGGAGATTTAGAGCTCAGATTGATCCCACTTCACAAAAAAGAGTTCCCTTTGCTTAAATGTTTTATTTGCTAAGATTTTCCTCCTGAAGAAGGTACATAAATACCATGAAAGTTTTTCTGTTCTGGTTCACTGCTGAGTTGAATGAGAGCTGATCCATAGCAAACTCCGTCTAGACTTTGTGAATGGCTGAGCCCCCACCACCTTGTTAGAGTCATCCTTAGACCATTGTTCAGGCCCATGAGAATGAGCTTTGGGTGGGGTGGTATTTCTAGGGAGGTTGCCTCCTGAAAGCACCCACAAACAATGTTACTACACAGACTCACTCATTCTTTCTCCTCTGGTCCTCTGGCCCAGAGTGTGTTCAGTCACCTATGGGCACCACTCATTAACTGGCCCTCAAAACAATAATTAGGTACCACATTTTCATGGGAAGCAATCCATGCTATCATTGTTTCCTCAGCATTGCGACTCGCCCACTGCTGGTATTGTGACAGCAGAATAAAAAGGGCAGTAATGTGAGTTTCTGTTGTTGTTGTGTGTGTGTGTTTTTTTTTTTTTATCTTGAGGAAACAAAAGCTCTTGTGACATAATAAGATACTGGAAATCTCAATAGAGTCCTACAGAACAATGCAGATGCTTTTTAAATGTGATTCTTATGGAGAGACCAAGAAAGAATTCTTCAGTATGTATATGTGAAGGAACTTTGAGATTTTAATGGGTGGGTGTCCACTAATAGATATGAACTGCTAGATGGGGTACGATGGCCAAAGAGAGCACAGGAAACTAAGATTAAGGAGAACAGATTCAAGCTGACATCTGGTAGAAATCAAGGCCAAACTATTTCAATATTATTGCCTAAAGAAGGATGTCTCTTCAAAGAAATGATGAACAGTGAAGGCAGAAACAAAGCAAGACAATTTTCAAAAGTGCTATGCTGAACCACTGGAAGTTTGTCGATGCCTTGGCTTCCTCTTGGTCTTGAGCATGTTCTTAAGCTCTCAAATTCCCAGAAGGTCAGAGTTAGAAGAGACACTAGACACCATATAGTTCAACCAGTACATGAATGATAAACTCCTCACCCTTAAGAAATGGTCATCCGGCCTCTATCTGAAGAACTCCAATGAAGAGAAATTGGCCATCCCCAGGATTGCCAACACTGCAAACTCTAGTTATTGGGAAATTTTTCCAGAAGTCTGTTCAAAATACTTCTTTGCAATTCTGTTTTTTGGGGATGAGAGGAAAAATCCTCTAAATACATGAAGATAATTATTATATCCCCTCTGAGTCTTCTCTTGTTTAAGTTAAACAATATTTGTTCTTTCAATCAACCCTCTCATGGAATAGATTCAAGGTCCTTCACCATCCTGATTATTTCTTACTTATCAATGTCCTTCCCAAATACTAATACCAAGAGTTGAACCAATACTCCTGAATTGGTCAAACCAGATCAAAATACAATGTATGTTTCACTTCCTTAATCCTGGATTTTATGCCACTTTGCTGTAGCCCAATGCTTAATGGTAGTTTAGTTTAAAAGTTGACCTAGACACAAAAAAACATAAAATATCATAAGAAGACAAGACTTATTCCCATCAAATGGCAATGATAATAACTGCCAATTCTATTGAGCTTTAAGTCTTATGTTTCTCTCACATCATCTACTTGAGATAATAAGAATAGACATTATAATCTCATTTTACCCAGGAATCACCTGAAGTTCAGTGAGATGACATGATTTAGCCACATATACATAGCCAAGAAGTGTCAGAGCCAGAACCTGAACACAGATTTTCTGAAGTCATATCAAAGTCAAACACTACTAGAGTTGCTTGAGGTAGGGATTTTTCCCTGAATTATTAATTTTTATAAGCTTTTTTTTTCTTTCTCCCCTACTATCTCTTCCCATTGGGTAATAATTAAAAAACCCAAAATGCTCATATTGAAAATGTTTAGCACAAAAACCAAATTCTCATATTGATTATGCCCCCATAGCCTCATTCTGCCTTTTCAATCTATCACCCTTCTGCCAGGAGGTGGATCTGATTTTTTTCAGCATTTTGTATTTCTCTCAGCACTTAACATAGTGCCTTACGAATAGTATACAGTAAATGCCGTGGAACCAATGAATGAAAGAATGATTATCAATTGAGTGGAACAGGTGTAAAGTTCCAAAGAAATTCTAGGAAGGAATTATCATAGACTGGGATGGTCTGAATTTTGAAGATTTTAGAAGTGGTGGGATTAAGGGAAAAAGGAAAAAAAAAAGTGGGTAAGGAAACTTTCCCCGAGAGATAAATATCCATAAATGTTCCAAGGGGCTAGTAAGCAATCTTAACTAGGGTAGGATAACTGAAACTTTGCCTTAGGGCATTAAGTTTAATGGGCACAGATAGTGATTGTAGTCCTCTGGCAGATTAGGATGATCTCTCTCTCTCTCTCTCTCTCTCTCTCTGTCTTTCTCTTTCTCTCTTTTTTGTCCCACACTGCTTATATTTCCCTCTTATATCCTCCCCAGAAATAGCTTCATACTAGTATGAGAATCTTTTGTGACCTCCAGTTGAAGGTCACTTTTAGTACTGTTTGCACTGGGCATAAAAATTCTTAGTTATGGCTTTGCCAGCAAATGGAACATCACCACTTCATTCTAAAATATTTTGTATCTTCCTTGGATTATTATGCCCTCTGCCTACCCCGGGGAAATCATTGGAAGACAACTATGTGGATTTTTAGGAGATTTATGCAAAAATTCCACATATCTCTTTCTTCTCCACATCTCAAAGCAAAAGAGCATTACTACATGACAAACACAGCTAAAGGAAGGCAATGGTTACTCGGTGCAAATCCATAGGAGAGAAATTTCTAGAAAAAGCTTCAACCAATGGGAATGTAAAGTGGAAAAGAATTTTTTCTCATGAAATTACAGTGTAGCTTAGAGTTAAAGTTTTTGGAGGATTGAGAGGTTCATCCATCTTAAAAAAATAACAATGATAGATCCCAATTCCTTTTAGGTTTACACAGCTTAAATATGAGGGGAAGTGATTTACTGAGGTCACATAACTAAAAAGGTATCAGACCCTGGATTCAAATCCAACACTTTTTTAACACCTAGGCAAGAACTCTTTCGATGGTAGGGTGCGTGCTTCTGAGGCTGTCTAAGAATGGTTAGTGAATTATAATTTACTATATATGAATATAGTGAATTCTATAGGAGATATCTCGTGTGACAGAGACACACGAGTTGGGGGGTGAGTATGGAGGGAGGGAGAGCTAACATAATTATATGAGGCTGCTACAAAGCAAAAACTGGTGCATTATGGATAAAAATAATCTCTATATCTTGAGAGATAGCAACCCTTGCACCCGAGAATTCTGGAATGTGTGGATGGAAGCGATACTGTGCTGGGGCAGGCAGTGGAACTTTTTTTTCCTTAGAGAACTGACTCTGCTATGGCTCAGACTTTGATCTTAATTGTGTCACCTTGGGCAAATCAAACTCTGGGCCTTACTAGCCTTGTAATCCTGGATATTACTTTCAGTTTTCTTATCAGTAAAATGGAGATATGTAGTCCTCAATTCCCTCCTAGGATTGTTGGGAGGGCCAAAGCAGATGATGTATGTAGAGCTCTTTGCAAAACTGGAAGTGCTACATAAACACAAGTTACTGCTATTACTACTATGATAGATTAACCCTTCACTTTATGTGGAATAGATATAATAAGGCTGTATCCCATTTTGATTTCCTTCACTTTTCCTGATTTTTTTTTTTACTCATAAACCTTTTCTTCTTTGATCACTATTGTCAGTGAAGCAGAGATGCTAAGTAGATAAGGTAATTTTATTATTTTCTTATTCATTGATTTATTTATCCATTTACTCATCTATCTGTCCATTTATTTATTTATTTCTCCTTCCTTCCTTCTTTTCTTCCTTCCTTCCTTCCTTTCTTTTTTCTTTTTTCTTTCTCTCTCTCTTTCTTTCTCTCTCTCTGTCTCTTCCTTTCTTTCTTCCTTCCTTCCTTCCTTCCTTCCTTCCTTCCTTTTTCCAGCTATCTATCCATTTATTTATCTACCTATTTAACATTTATTATCTATTCTTTTTTTAGTGTTTTATTCATTGGTTGCTTAATGTTTGGTCTAAGATATCAATTTTGAAAAGCAAAGATATTTAACAACAGTTTTAAAAAAGATTTATATATGTTTCTAAGCAACTGCTTTCCTAAGGATTCTCCCAGTGTTCAGCTGCTAGTCTCTTCAGTCATACTGACCTACCCTATCATTTTTGTTTCCACACAGTCTACTGAGCCCATTCAGAATCATTGGCAGAATCAAGGAGAACAGCAGTGCTCCTGTTCTCCATGGTCATTCATGCTATAATTGTCTCCCTTTGAGACCAAATCTTTGAGAGGCAACTGTATTCTATCTTTTGGACTCAGATGTTTATGACCTGCTCCCTTCTCCCTGATCTTGGCTCTCTTCTATTTATTAAGTGTGATAAAATGTAGCAAGCTCAAACATGTGGTTTTGAGGAAACAGTTGTTTGTATTGAGGAAATTGAAAACTATCAAGCCATGTGGGAAAAAAATGTCCCATGTCCCCAGTAATAATGGAAACAACTCTGAAATTTTACCTCACACTTATAAGGAAAATTGGAAAGATGAAAAAAGATGATCACAGTCAATATTGGAGGGGCTGCAAAAAGACAGAAATACTAATACACTGTTGGTGGAATTGCAAATTGTCCAACCATTTTGGAAAACCATTTGAAATTATTTGAAAAAAGTCACTGAACTTTTCATACTCTGAGCCATCCTACTACTTGAGAATGCCCAAATATAAAATTCCCAAGGAGCCTAAAAACAAAAATATTCATTGTGGTAATTTTTAATAGTGGTAAAGAATAGTAAACAAAGTAGGAATCCACTGATTGGGAAATGGTTATATAAACTGCAATGATACAATAGATAAAAGTATTATAATTGGAGTCCATTATCATGGAGAAGGAAATGGCAAACCACTTTAATATCTTTGCCAAGAAAACCTCAAATGGGGTCACAAAGAGTTGAAATAATTAAAAAAACAATCATAGTTAGGAAGTCACGAGTTTACATTCAGATACTAGGTGTGTGGTCTTGGACAAATCAATTACCTTCTCTCAAGGCTTCCATTTCTTTACCTGTAAAATAAAGATAATAATATTCCCTACCTCCCAGGGTGATTGTGAGGATAAATGAGATAATATTTGTGAGTGTTTGGCAAACCTTAATGCTAGTTATTATAATTGTGCAATAAATAAGTTGAATAACAGGACTTAGAAAGACATGAGAAAACTTGTATGAACTGATATTGAGAGAAATAAGCAGAACCAGAACAGTCACCTATAATGACAACAATGTAAATAAATGCATTTTCCCACAATAATTCTCAGTTCAACCATGCCTTTAATCTTCCTGATGTTCAAAATTATAAATTTGAGCTATTTTGAAGCAGATTTAAATTTAACTTGAATTATTTTGTACTATTAATCTTGGATTAAGTGTTTCTCATTCACATTTGGTACATGTCCTTTAAAATATTCATTACCTATGCAGCCACACAGGTTTTTTTAGGGTTAAGGTCTGAAACATGATTATTGATTTTATTTTTCATTGTGATCATTGTTGTTCAAAGCATCTTGATTTTGGACCCTCCTAATCCTTTGGAACATTATATCCATTGACAGATTCTGACTGAAGGGAGTGGGGGGGAGAGGGAAGCAGCAGCTTAAAATCTGTTTTCTTTCAATTATTTTCCCTCAATCATTAGTGCTACTTTGTTCTCAAGTAACTTTGTATTTACTTTGTATATGTGTTATATCTTCCAGGAGAACGTAAGCTTCCTGAGAATAGAGCCATTTTATTTTTATCTTTGTATTTACAGCACTGTCAGTAAATGTTGAATTGAATGGAAATTCTGGATATGTCTCCAGTTAACAATAACATTATGATTCTAAAAATGGCATAGTCATTTTCTTCCAAATTGTCCCATTATTTTTAAGCCCTCAACCAATGATTAGAATAAAGTTCAGAGTAGCAGGAAGTACCTCCCTGTAGCTTCTTCTAACTTCCCAGAGGTAAAATTAACCCTGCTCCTTGCCCCCCACATGGAGACAGATGCTTCTAGGATCTTTCAATAACTTCTGTGTTTCTGGCAGGTTTTCAGCAAAAGTCCTTGCAGGAAGCATGTCTTTAAACTTGACTCTTCTCTCTATCCAGAGGGTCTTGATCATTCCCAATGTTGCCAAAGATAAGCCAGTCACTAGTTCCTTCAGTACTCCTTTTTAGCTGAGCAATGAGAATTCTAGTAGTGATTCCTTTCACCAGAAAAGCAGTATAACATGGAATGGGATTGAAAGATTAGTGGGTTTGGAAACAGAAAACCTGGGATTTGAGTTCCAGCTCCATTATTTATTAGATGTGCAGCTTCAGATAAGTCAGTTTTGGGTGCAAATGTGTCCATTTCATCTCTTTTTTGTGTGTAAGAGAGAAAACTAGAATAGGATTTTCTTTTTTGAAAATACTTTTATGCAAATACTGAGATGAATCACAAGATATGACTGGAGAAGTTCTGAGAAGACCCTCCTATTCTTTAAATGTCTATCCACTCCCAGCCCATCATTGATGCATGAAATTTTACCATTAGAATTTAATTAATCTGGATTTATGAGTTGTTCCTGGTGAGTGATGCACATCCCTGGAAGATATTAGGGAAATGAAGATAGAGTTAGTCATTATGGTCAGATGTGAATGAGTTAAGTAGTCTCCCAAACATGAAAAGTTCTCTAAAAGCTCATTTTGAGAGAAGGAGAGAAGGGAGAACACTTGCTATGCTGGATTCCCTGTCTCGTTGATCCTGGAAGGGAGGAGGGCTGAAGGGTGGAAGGAATAAGGTACTAAAAATAAATTTTGCCTGTTTTACAATTTTGTTTTGACTCCTATCAGAAGAAAATGCAGAGAAATGCTTGTGATCCTCTACCAGCTTTTTCTGAATAATGAGAAAAATATCCTAATTAATAAGATTAAAATGGAAGTAAAAATATACACACAATCAGGAATGAATGCTGAGGCTGATTATCCTAATTCCCATTCACACCAATAAAATGGTTCCATCATTTGTCAAGGAATCTATGGTTGGCTCTGAGATATTGGGCCAGCATCTCAGGCTGTCTTTATGATTTGAAATAGTGCTGAAATCCTTCAGATGTTCCTTTCCTTGCTGAATTCTTTGTGGAGTCCCGAATCTGTCGTCTGTCCTTGGCTCCAAATACAGAAGAAGCCAGGAAACCACTAGAATGACAGGAAGTTCAAAGTCCTCCAGACCCTTCTAAGTCTACAGGGCTTTCCGGATCAAGATCTAGGGCTCTGACCCTTCTACGCAATTCATCCTAAAAGTTTAGCTGAACACATTCTATGAGTGTTTACTAAAGTCTATGAGTGATTGATGGAATGAAATACAGTCTCATCAGGAAAACCTATCAGAGGTGTAACATTTTGATCAATTACTTAAAGTAGGATGGGGAAATTTGATTGATTGTTTCAATTAATCCCCACTTTTGTATATAGGTTGGTTGTTCAATAATCAATTTTAGAAGGAGCAGCTAGATGGCACAGTGGATAGAGCACCAGCCCTGAAGTCAGGAGGACTTGAGTTAAAGTCTGATCTCAGACACTTAACACTTCCTAACTATGTGACCCTGGGAAAGTCATTTAACCCCAATTGCCTCAGCAAAATAATAATAATAATAATAATAATAAATTTTAGATCCAGGGATAATAGATTTAAAATTGGAAGAGATCTTAGAGGTCACTGAGTTCAACTCCTTCATTTTTTTTTCATATGAGGAAACTGAGGTCTGAGAGGGTAATGGTTTGTTCAAATTTACACAGGTAGTAAGTGCCAGAGCTTGATAGAACCTTATTCTTGATAGAACCCTAAATCCAATGGCCTTTTCACTGATAGTCTTTTACCTAGGAAGATAAAGGAGTAGAGAGGGAAGGAGTGAGCAAAATGTGGCTTTGATGCAGAATCTTGTTCACACCCCCAAACTACAATGCTTCTCACATCTCAAAAATTCACATTGCAATCTTTCGAGTTTTCTTTTCTTCTTCCTTAACATCCCTTACAGTGGTGGATGCAAAATGTTTCTTCTCTCCTCAAGCCTCCATACCCTTCACATCTCTTCCAGAGAACTTTGCTTCACCCTTGACCTTAAAAATGGAGAATAAGACTTCCTTTTTCTTTATCTTGACTTCCTGACTCCCATATCTTTGTAATTTCCCCCCTGTGGCAATCCTTTCTAAATTTCCATCTTTTCCTATCTACTGGTTTTCTTTCTGGCTTTTATAAACATACTCATGTCTCCCATCTCCCTTAAGAAACCTTCACCAGATCTAACATTTCCTCTAGCTAGCCTCATAAATCTCCCTTTCTCATCTAAACTCTTAGAGAAAACTGTCTATACTAGAGTCTCGATTTCTCCTCTGCTATCTTTTAAATCTGGCTTATGACCCCCATGCTTAACCAAAATGACTCTCTTTAAGGTCACTGAATATTTTTTTTAATAGCCAAATCTTATAGCCCCCTAGCATTCTTCATCTTCATCCTCCCTAAAATCAATTAAAAACAAGCAAATCCAAGCTAATTTTGTTTATTCTCTCTTAATCACAGACAATAGCCAAAAATTGGTATTTTTTGAAATGTTCCAAATACTTTACATTATATAATCTCAGTTGATAGAATCATATTCTCAAAATTGGAAGAAATTTCTTCCATAATTGCTCCCTTACAGGTCTGCTAAGTGCTTTAGATTTTCTCTTATTAAGCATTTTATAAATATTATTTCATTTGATTATCACAACAACCCTGGGATATAGGTGTTATTATTACTAGCCCTACTGTTGATGAAACATTGTTTAAAGTTGAAGAAGCAACTTTTAAGTGACTTGAGTCTGAGGCTTGTTTTGAACTCAGATCTTGCTATCGTAAGGCCCAGTGCTCTTTCCCCTGCTCCACTAGCTATTTTGGGAGGAGAATAGTGGTTAAACAACTTGCCTATGGACAAATAGCTAGCATATATTTGAGGTAGAGTCTGAAATTAAATCTTGAATCACAGTTCAGTGCCCAACACATCATGTCACCTCTATAAGCATACCAGCCAATTGGT
Source organism: Antechinus flavipes (assembly GCF_016432865.1). NCBI lineage: Eukaryota > Metazoa > Chordata > Mammalia > Dasyuromorphia > Dasyuridae > Antechinus > Antechinus flavipes. The sequence continues at coordinate 39,585,335 of NC_067400.1, forward strand.
CATATCAGCATTCCTTGCAAACCTCAAGTGAGGGAGAATCCATTTTTTAAAATAATAGCTTTTGATTTTCAAAATATATGCAAAGATAATTTTCAACATTCACCCTTGCAAAATCCAATTTTTTTCTTCTTTCCTTCCCCCCTCCCCTAGACAAGTAATCCAATATATGTTAAACGTGTGCAGTTCTTCTATACATAGTTCTATAATTCTCGTGCTGCACAAGAAAAATCAGGTCAAAAAGGAAAAAAAAATGAGAACGGAAACAAAAAGCAAGCAAATAACAAAAAAGTGAAAATAATATGTTGTGATCCACACTCAGTTCCCACAGTCCTCTCTCTGGGTGCAGATGGTTCTCTCCATCATAAGACCATTGGAACTGGCCTGAATTACCTCAATGTTGAAAAGAACCATGTCCATCAGAATTGATGGTCACATGATTTTGTTTGCTGTGTACAATATTCTCTTGATTCACCACCTCTTAAAATAATCTATTCCACTTTTTTTTTTTTGCTAAAGCAATTGGGGTTAAGTGACTTGCCTAGGGACATACAGCTAGGAAATGTTAAGTATCTGAGACCAGATTTGAACTCGGGTCCTCCTGACTTCAGGGCTGATGCTCTAACCATTGCGCCACCTAGCTGCCCCCTATTCCACTTTTGAGTAGCTCTAATTATTAGGAAAATTTTATTCTACATAAAGCTTAACTTAACCTCATCCATCCATTGAGACTCTCAATTCCCCCATTATACTTGGTTATTTTTTCTAGTATCAAGCAAAAGAAATCTCTTTCACCATGCAGGTCATATGCCTGAATGTAGCCATATACACTCCCTAGGTCTTGTTTGCCCCAGGTTAACTATCTCTAGTCTCTTCCCATAGTTATATGACAGGAGTTTGAGGCTACTATCCCAGTGCCCTGTTTTGGATACTCTCCAGCCTATCACATAATTGGAACCTTATCGCAAGCCCTTGACGGAACCTGTGTTTGGGGAAAGAAAAATAACCCAGAAGAGGCAATCAGTAACTTCAGATCTGGTATCAGTCTCATCTAGACAAACACATGTTCTCTGACATGGATGTGTAGCTGTAGTAGCTGTCCTGTTCTCTCCTTTGAAGGCTAAGAAGGAGCTGGTTTGGGTTATTACTCAAAAAAGGGGTTGTCTTGGAAGAGATTGGAAATCATCTCACTTCATTCCTTATGGCCAATGGTGTGCTGGTAAATGTTTAACAATCAGCTCACATACACACACGTTTAAAAATTTAATCAGAATCATTTCTCCCTCACTTTCTTATATTAGATAGTCAACATAAGAAATCAAATCCTGATTTGTAGCATTTGCCAATTTCCAAGGTATAAATTTTCACTCAGAAAATTTGACATTCTGTTTTTGCTGCTACAGCACATCCTTGCTTATAGTCAACAGTGTGGTTGACTTCATAATTCAGTCACTAATCCTCTTTGGCATCAACCATCCTCTCCCTCAAAGGACCAGCCAGGAGCTTCTCTGGCCATTCTTGCCCTTTAGCAAAGAGCCAGAGTACATATGTCAAAGTATTCCTTCCCAGTGTCATGGGAAGTGGTCTGATAACAATTCTCCCAACCCCCAGTCCTCGCAATATTTCCATTATTACTCAAGCATCTTTAGTGTCCTTAAGTCAATCTTTGGACTTGGAGCACTCTCCATTTTATTTTTTATTTTTTAAATTTTATTTTATTTAATAATAACTTTATATTGACAGATCCATGCCAGGGTAATTTTTTTACAACATTATCCCTTGCACTCGCTTCTGTTCCTATTTTTCCCCTCCCTTCCTCCACCCCCTCCCCTAGATGGCAAGCAGTCCTATATATCTTAGATATGTTGCGCACTCTCCATTTTAACAGAATAATCCATTTGACATATCACTGCCAATACATCCAAGAATGTTGGTATTATGTATTGTAGTCCTTTTAAAATCCTTAATCCTAGTGCTTAGCCAAGTGCCTGGCACTTAGTAGGGACTTAATAAATTTATTATTAGTTTTTATTATTTAAATTATTTAATATATTATCATTATTTATCAGTTGAGTGATTGGTCCTCATGTAGGAAATGCAACTGGATAAGAGCACTTTACAGAAATTTCTAGTGCTGCATTAGTGTGAACTCCTTGGTTCCATGCCAAAAGAAAATGGAAAGGTATAATTTGGGTATGAATAAAAGGTGATACATTACAAATGAGGAATTAAGAAGATGTGGAATGTAGGGTGTCATCAAAGAAATATATAATAATAAAAATAAAATTATATATTAGAAAAAATAAGACTATCTCCCATACCTGGGATGCACTTCCTCATTACCTCCACTTTACAGAATCCCTCTCTTTCTTTAAGATGAAGTTTACGTATGATTTTCTGCTTGAAAATTCTGATCCTTCCAACTTTGTTTTTTCCTTCTAAATGACCTTGTATTCAATTACTTTGTATTTATTCACTTTATATTGATGTTATTTTTCTCTCTATAAGTACAAGTTTTTCCCATGAGAATATAAGGTCCTTGAGAATAAGGATTGTTTCTTTCTTTTTTTTTTTTTTTTTTGGATTTGTATTTTCATCACCTAGTACAGTGTTGGGAACATGGAACTTGATGAATGCTTCTTGATTAGCTGATTGATGAGCTGGTCATATGGTGAGGGTAAAGGGTAACCATAAAATAACCCATCTGCTGCACGACATGAGAAAAGGCTCATGGTACATCAGGAAGATTCCCTGAATTGATGGAATAAACTTATGTGAGGACAAAGGTAATAGTTGCACAAGATAGATAGGAATGGATGTTTTACATCACTGGAGACACCGACCACATCGGTGAGATCACAGATCCATTGGAGCTTTGGAGTAATTAGAATTTAATAAGTGTTTCTTGAGAGGAATTGAATTGAATTTCTGACTCACTGGGAGTAAAAAGGAGTTGTGGCAGTCTCAAGTCTTTAAAAAGATCAGTCTCTATCCCTATATAAGGGGACATGTAATCCACCATTGGGAATCATGGTTTATGAAAACTTTCATTTTGGAACCTTTATAAAAGCATATGGTATGGCATGTCATCACACAGCTCCATGGGGCTCATTCAGTCTCTGGCTTGGCCTGGGTTAAGAGAATAACCCTGGGGGATCTTTGGAGCTCCCCTAGTCCAGAGCACTGAGATACTTTTTTAGGTTTGACCCAGTTTTTGATCTGAGATATTTTTCTGAATGGGCACAATGGATACAGATGATTTCTACAGTGCTCTGTTGCATTTTATTCTTTCCGTCCTGGGGGAGGATGGATTTTGCCATCTGAAATCAATACAATGTTTAAAAAATATTTCCTCATCTCCCAGGAAATATGGGCAATTTGAGCTCAGTGTCGAGCCCAGCAGCCTTATGGGGATAAGTCCTCAGAAGCAAATGGAACTCTACCGATTCTTAGTCTGAAAGCTACGGGAGTCCTGCTCAGAGTAAAATTATATTCCACAAACCAAAATAGAGACTGTGTGGAGTCATACAGAGAGCAAGATTATCAGATCAATGGCAGCCAAGATCCACATTCTAATAGCCCCGTACTCAGGTGCTGACCAGAATATGAGATGTTTAATGGGAACCTTGCCCTACAGCAGAGATGTCTCAGGGTGCCCTTTGGACTGTGGCCCTTCTGAAAACCATAACTTACTAGATGACAGCTTGGTTTTATGGTATACAAAATGCTGGAGCTGGGGACAAAAACATCTGAGTTCCAATCCTGCTTCTGATTCTTGTTGCAGCATGATCTTGAAGCAGTCATTTAATACCCAAACTCAGGTTCTTTATCTGTAAAATGGGCATACTAATACCACTTACCTTGCAGTTTCATTGTAAAAATCATATTGGATAGCCTATCACGTCTCTTGAACATCTCCGACTAGATAACCTGTGCATATCACAAACTCAACCTGACAAAATGGAGCTTGTTATTTTTGTCCATAACTACCTGCTAGTCCATATTTCCCTATTCTGTGGTGGGTACTTCCATTAAAAATAGTTTAAATTTTTGTTCCAATACAACAAATACAAAGTAAAGTGGATATTTACATATATACAACATAAGAGAAAAAGAGAAATGTCGGTGACTCTCTAGGTAACTATTATTTACAGTTTCCATTTAGTACCTCCATTTTTTTTTAGTCCTTCAGGTCAATAAACTTGGTCAGCATCTGAAGAAAAAGCTTCAGTTCTTATTTCTCCCTTGTTCCCCATTCTCTGCCACATCCAGTCAATGACCATCTTTTCAATTCCACCTACAAATTTTAAATCCATTTCCTTTTCTCTGTCCATACTACCATCTCCCTAGTTCAGCCTTTCATTATCTCATACCAGAATCATTCCCATAGCTTTCTAGTGTTATGACAGAAAGAGTACTGAATCTAGAGTTATATAACCTTCTTGGGCCTCAGTTTCCTCCTCTGTAAAATTACAGAGTGGACTGATGATCATTAAAGCCTTTTCTGGTTCTAGGTTGATGAACCTTTCATGAGAAAATATACTGAAAGATCGGTTAAAAGGTACAGATGCTCAGACAGTTTAATGTCTCATTTTGTTAATAACCATAAATTCAGATGTCACATTTGTTACTGGGGCTAGCTTCAGAGGCCATAAAGTGAAGAGGAGATTCGAAAGCAGCTGCTGAATTTGATTAATATCCCAAATTAGGTGCATTGGGGCAGGATGTTTTGACCTCAGTGACCCAGTGGGGGTATCTGCAGTGATCCAATTAGCCTGATGGTTGCCCCATGCCCTGCCCACTCTATGCCCCATGGACATAGGCAAAAGGACTCATAACTGTGCTGGACTGTGGCATCGGGCTTTTGGGAAGAATCACGGCCTTTGTCTTCCTAGATTCTCATCTCTGTATACAACACTGCTGCTTTGTGTTCCATATGTCAAAAGACAGTTTCCTACCCTTGGGAGAAGCCATTCTCTTGGATAGTTTCAGCTATGAGGCCTTTGGAGGAGATTCCATTGGGTCCTTAGGGAAAATCAGATCTCATTGCTACAGAAAAGAAAAGAGTTGATTCTATCCATTTTTCTTAATCTGGAGTTTCATTTTTATTTTTTTTTTCTGTTTTTTTTTTAAATTTCTGTTTTCTCCTTAAATCAAGAATTCTTAATCTCTTAACTTCGAGCTCATCCATTCCCAAGGAGTACATAGATAGATTTCTGGGGATCCAGAAATTGAGGAAAATTACAGCTTTATTTTCACTCTCTTCTAATTGAAATTTACATTTTCTCCAACTATTTATATATGCAGTTCTGAGAAGGGATTCAGTTTTCACCACACTGACAAAGGGTCCCAGGACATAAAAAAGGGAAGAACCCAGAACCTGAAGCAATCCCCATTCAGCATTTAAGTGATATCACATGAATGCATTCTATAGGTTGAAAGATAGAAGCAGAAATAGAAAATCTCTGAATGTTTGGCCTGGAATTGAATTAAATAAACATCTATTAAGCACCAGCTATGTACTAGCCACTAAGTGTTATGAACAGAAAGACAGAAATGAAGGAGTTCCTGCCCCCAAGGAGTTTACATTCTGCTAGAAAATCCAATATAAACAGAAAAGTGAACATAAAATAATTTTGAGAATGTTGGAAACCAACAACTGATTCCATTGATGTGAGTAATGTCTCTCTTTCTGTGCAGACTTTGTCCTTTGTATCATTTCATCCTGTGAGAATCTGGTCTGTGTCTGTCAGCAAGTAAGTCAATAAGCATGTATTAAGCACTTTGTTCCAGGCACTGTGCTAAGGACTAGGGATACAAATAAAAGAAGGTAAAAAAAAGTCCTTGCCCTCAAACTTCTCTATGAAGATCTTTCCAACTTGCTACAAGAGCTTTCTATAGAGAATTTCATACTTTCAGTGAGATAGTTCATTGGTTGATCTCATCCCTGGCTTGCTTTGCCGTCCTCTCTGTCTCTCTATCACTGTCTTTGTCTCTGTCTCTGTCTCTCTCTCTCTCTCTCTCTCTCTCTCTCTCTCTCTCTCTCTCAATCTCTCTCCCTCTCTCCCTCTCTCCCATTTCTCTTTCCATTTTGATAGATCACTGAACCTGGAATCAGGAAGAATTGATTTCAGTTCTGACTTCAGATACATATAAATCATTTAATTTCTGTCTTCTTCAAATTCCTCAAATGGGGATGATAATAGCACTTACTTTGGGTGGCTATTGTGTGATAACTTTTGTGAAAACTGCTTAGCACAGTGTTATTTCTATATATTGGGTGTTATTTAAATGCTTATTTCCTCCCTTTCTTCTTTTCTTCCTCTTTTTTCTCTTTCCTTCCTTCCTTTCCTCTCTCCCCCTTCCTTTCTCCCTTCCCCTCTCCCTTCTCCTCCTTCCCCTCTCCCTCCCTTCCCTTTCTCCCTCCCTCTTTCTTTCCTCCCTCCCTTTTTCCTTCCATCCTTCCTTCCTTCCTTCCTTCTTTTTTGCCTTCCCTCCTTCCCTCCTTCCTTCATTTCTTCCTTTTTTCCTTCCATATGAATACTTATTCTGAACTGACATATAATTTTTTTTAAAATAATAGCTTCATATTTTCAAAATATATGCAAAGATAATTTTCAACACTCACCCTCACAAAACCTTGTATTCCAAATTTTTCTCTCTTCCTTCCCCTCATTTTCTCCCAAGACAGCAAACAATCCAATATATAGTAAACGTGTGCAAATCTTCTAAATATATTTTCACATTTATCATGCTGCACAAGAAAAATAAGATCAAAAAAGAAAAAAAATGAAAAAGGAAAAAAGGAAGCAAACAACAACAAAAAGGTGAAACTATGTTGTAATCCACACTCAGTCCCCCTAATCTTTCTGAATTCAGAAGGCTCTCTCCATCACAAGTCTATTGGAACTGATCTGAATCACCTCATTATTGAAAAGAGCCACGTCCATCAGAATTGATCATCTTAGAGGCTTGTTGTTGCTGTGTATAATGATGTCCTAGTTCTGCTCTTTTCATTTTGCATCAGTTCATGTAAGTCTCTTCAGGCCTCTTTGAAATCCTCTTCCTGATCATTTCTTATAAAGCAATAATATTCCATAACATTCATATACTATAACTTACTAAGCTATTCCCTAACTGATGGGCACCCATTCGGTTTCCAGTTCCTTGCCACTACAAAAAGGACTGCCACAAACATTTTTGCACCTGTGGGGTCCTTTCCCTCCTTTTAAGATCTCCTTGGGTTTCAGACTCAGTAGAGACACTGCTGGTTCAAAGATTATGCACCGTTTGATAGCCTTTGAGCATAGTTCCAAATTACTCTCCAGATCAGTTGACAAATCCATCAACAATGTATTAGTGTCCCACTTTTCTCACATAACTTCCAACATTTATCTTCATCTTTTCCTGCCACCTTAGACAATCTGAGAAGAATCAGTAGTGATTTAGATGATTTTTCATATAACTAGACCTTCCAATTCTAGCCAGATAGCCATAAAATGTTGGTCCCTGGCTGAAGGATAGTTTTTCTGTTTAATGGAAAGATGCTCAGGTTCAGAATTTAAATAGATGGATTCTGACACTTCCTAGCTGTGTGACCCTGAGTGAGCCATTTAAGCTGGGTCTGCCTCAGTTTCCTCATCTATATAGTGGGGATAACAATTCTTTCCCTCCCTATACCAGAAAAAAAGTTAGAGGGAATGTACTTTTGTCTGTTACTTTGTGCCATGTTAATGCAAAGAACTGACTAATCTCATGTGAACCCCATAACAATATTCTGATTAACTGCCACTTTTTGTAGCATATATGGATGACCGACCCTCAAAGAATAAAATCCATTTAACATTAAACTATTCTGAAAATAAATGGATTTTATTTTTTCCCAAGGCTCTCAGTGCCCTGGGGTCACCATTATCAGCATTAATTATCATTATACCCTATTGTAGAAATGAAAGTTCTGGTCATTTGCAATTTTCCGATTGTTTGCCTTTGGGATAAGTAGTTCAAAGAAGATCTCAAATCCCTCTATTAATTTCCAGAATTCCTTTTAATGCTTGGAGTGTAGTCAAAACCAAGATGGAGGTGTGCCTTGCATTTTTATTGGTATCTCTAAATTTCTAGGCTTCCTCCTAATAATCCTCAACAATCCATTCAAATCAACTAACAATGAGTTAAGAAGTATTTATAAAGCTCCTACTGTGTGCCAGGTACTGGGGATATGAATATAAAGAATGAAAGAACCTCAGCTCACAAGGAGCTTGTGTTCTAAGGGAAGGAACAAGCATTTATTAAGCACTTACTATGTACTAATCAGTGCGCTAAATAAGCACTTTGAAAATATTAGCTCATGTGATTGAAAGAGTATTTATATATCAATTATCTGTGCTTTTCTTTTTTCAGCATTGTGACATTCAGTATGGAAGCAGGAAGTATGGGCCTGTGAAGATCATAATCCATCCATAATGTAGAACTTTAAAGAGTTAGTTGAGCCTAAGGGTTAACCTTAGTTAGGGATGTGTTGGAGTAGTGACTTGCCCAAGATCAGTCAGTGTCAGAGAAAATTTGAATCCAGATGCTATGGAACTTATTAGGTTGCAAACTCTTTGAAGGCAAGAACTATCTTGTCCTTTTTTGGCTCTCATGAAAATGCATGGCATATAGAAGACACTTAATGCTTATTGATTAATTGATTTTTCCAGTAATAGCTCCATGACAACCACAAAACCAACTGGACATTTATCTGACATTGTCCTGACAATAGGGTATAATGATGAAAATGTTTTAACATTTACAAATCCCTTCACATATTTCACCTCTTTTGAAGCTCACAACAGCTGTATAAGGGAAATATTACTGTTATTATTCTTGTTTTATAGAAGGGGAGACTGATGCAGAGAAGTTCAATGAGTTACCAGTGTCATATAGTTAATATATATCAAAGGCAAAATTTGAATTCAGGTCCTCTTGACCCAGGCAGCTGGATAGAATGCCAGACCTGGAGTCAGAAAGACTCATCTTCCTGAGTTCAAATCCAGCTCAAGATACTTCTTAGCTATGAGACCTTGGACAAGTCACTTAACCCTAGTTGCCTCAGTTTCCTCATGTGTAAAATGAATTGGAGAGGGAAATGTGAAGCCATTCAGTATCTTTGCCAAGAAAACCCCAAAGATGATAGTCAAACAAATCTAAAAATAAGTATTGACTTCCTGATCCTGAGGCCAGCATTTTATCTTCCTCAATACTCCACCTGAAGTAATTGAGCATAACTCTAATAAGGCATTTGACAGCTTCATTTTATAGCTGAGGAAAAAAAAGTCACAGGAAGGTTAAATGTCTAATGTGTGGTCAGACAGTAGCACAGAACATCCAGAGACAGATGAGACCTTAGAGTTTGATCTAGTTTTAAAAAATGGACACAGTCAAGTATAATGGAAAGAAAATTGGATGTAGAGGAAGAAGATCTGGGTTCGAATCCTAGTTCTGCTACTTTTTACATATATGAATGGATAGATGATAGAAAGCATTACGTGCCAAGCTAGGAGATCAATTTGAAGAACAGTGAGGAGATGAGCTAGGAGATAGAGCACTGCCTAGATTCAGGAAGATCCGATTTCTTGTAAGGAAAGATGAAGAATTCTGTTGGTTTTGATTCCCGAGGACTAATGATGATGTGATTGATTCAAAGTGAGAATAAGATATAGAATTTAATATAAAGTTTCCACCCAGACTCCGCCAGTCACAGAATCCCCCATCTGGCATGGCAATTTGGGATGTTTTGGCTCACCACAATGTGCTGATAAGTTTGTGAGGCATTGTAAAAGGTAAACTTGCTACATTTGGTGCACGGACATCCCTCACCAATCTGCTTCAGAATAAACACAGGCTACCATTGTACCCTTCACTGCTTGTCATGTGTCACTTAAAGCAAAATTTAGGTGACTACAAACAACCAAAGCCACTTTCCCAGCAAGTATTGAAAAACCTTGGATCATTAATTAATTTTGTTGTTATTATAACACAGGGCATTATAGTCTCTCATTTCTTTCTTCATTCCAATGTTTTTGGCCTTCTTCAGGCATTAAGCCTCTCACCCATGATCACATAGTCCTTTCTTGTAATATCACACTATTCAGTACCCCCTTTACTGATGAGAATAATAAAAGTGATGATGGGTGATTACACTGAGAGAAGTCAGAGCTACACAGTAAATAGAGTGCAGTCTTTAGAGTCAGGGAAACAGAGGTTCAACCTTAAATAAGCCACTCAATATCTTACAGCTCCATTGAATTCTTAGGACTGAGTTACAAATTCATTGCTTTTTTTTGTCCCAATAAAGGGAGTTTCTCCACTGGGAGTCCCTACACAAGTGAAATCACAGGTTTGAACCTGATTAGAATTAATAATTTTAGGATAGGACAGAGGTCTATGATACAATAATCCAATCCACTCATCACTTATTAGGCACCTCCAAGGTCCACACACTTAAGTTTTTAGTATACAAGGACAAAATGCCAAACATTTTCCTGCCTTTCATGGGCTTCCATTTTTAGGGGACAAAACAGATACACAGAAAAATAAATGTACACCAATTGGAGAGCACACCAATGAGAGAGCCAGGAGGACAGGGGAGGAATCAGGAAAGGCTACCTGAGCGTCTGAGATGAACCTTGATGGAATCACAGGATTCCAAGAATTGGAGGTGAAGAGGGAGGGTCTTCTAGGTATGGGAAAGCAGAGGCTGGGGGTGAAATGATGTCTATGGAGAACAGTAAGTAGGTCAGTTTGATTGAAACATGGTAATATGAAAGATAGCTATGTGAAATAAAGCTAGAAAAGTAAACAGTAGCTAAATGTTAAAAGGTTATTAAATGGCACATTGAGAAATATATATTTCAATGGCAAGTATGTCCAATGCAGTGAATGGATACCAACTGGGTTTTACCAGTTGGGCTAGAATTGTATCTTTGAAGGGAAACTTTAGGATTAACTGAATCTGGATGAGCACCAGGTAGGATGAAGGGAACAAGATGAAGATCAAGTACTACAAAAGTGAAAGAATATCCTCCTCACATGGAGGGGGAATATTCTTTTATAAAGGCAGATGTCAATGTTAATGGCCAATGATTATACAGAGGTAGAGGGCATTAACTATGGGAAGTGTGAGTTATAGGTGAGGGAAAGGACAAAGTAGTCTCCAAATATGCTTTAAATGAACCTAAACTCCCAGGGTAGAAATTCCCTTCATTGGGGAGAACAGCAGCTAATTTCCAATTTAGTCTTTTTAAATTTTTTTCCCTGGTTATACATGTACATTAATTTTTTTAATACACATTTCTTTATGAATCATGTTGAGGAAAAAAAAACAGATTAAAAGGGAAAACCATGAAAGAAAAAAAATAAGGAAAAGAAAAAAAATGAACATAGCATGTGTGGATTTGTCTCTAGCAATTTAGTCTTAGAAAATTTATGGAACCTTAAGATATTGAGTATCCACAGAGGAAAGCTGAGCTTGGAGCTTCCACTCAAGCATTTCCTTGAAGAGACACCCATAATGCTAGATCAAGGTGTGCTAAATATTTACATCATAAAGCATCCTATCTCCTGCACAAGGGTTTAAATGGGAGCTATGAGTTTCTCTTAGTCACATGGTTCCTCAGGAATTGGGCACAGTCTATATTACCTGACGTACACTCAAAGTCTTGACCATCCAAATCCACTTTGGGATTGCCAGTATATCTTTTTTTTTTTTGAAGTAATTGAGATTAAGTGACTTGCCCAGAGTCACACAGCTGGGAAGTGTTAAGTGGCTGAGACCAGATTTGAACTCAAGTCCTCTGAGTTCAGGGTTAGTCCTCTAACTATTGAGCCACCTAGCTGCCCCATTTGCCAGGATATCTTTTGAGAATCTAGAGTTATCTCCACACCAACATGAAGCATTATGATAACCGGTGTGTGTGGAGGAGAAGTTGGTGGTGTTCTTCCTTCTTGAAGAGGAACAAAATAACATCATTATGTTAGAATCCAGTTGTAGTGTGTCCAACTGTAGCTGCTCAGACCAATACAAGCTTGGACATAAATAGTCCCCATGAACACTTGGGGTGGATTTTCTAACTTTGCACATCTCGTGTTTTTTCTGAGATAATTCAATCCTGCTTTCTCATAGAGCACAGCCCTTTCTCTGATGAGGAACCGCTGTGTTGGGTAGTCCAGTACATATGCCTGGGTAATTTTTTTTTTACAACATTATCCCTTGCACTCACTTCTGTTCCAACTTTTCCTTTCTCTCCCTCCACCCCCTCGGCTAGATGGCAGGCAGTTTTATACATGTTAAATATGTTATAGTATATCCTAAATACAATATATGTGTGCAGAACCAAATAGTTCTCTTGTTGTACAGGAAGAATTGGATTCAGAAGGTAAAAACAACCCGGGAAGAAAAACAAAAATGCAAACAGCTTACATTCTTTTGCCAGTGTTCCTTCTCTGGGTATAGCTGTTTCTGTCCATCATTGATCAATTGGAACTGAATTTGATCTTCTCTTTGTTGGAGATATCCACTTCCATCAGCAATTCTAAAGTTCTTAAGAGAGCCTTGAGTGTGTCCTTGTATTGCTTTTCCTGATCACCTTGTACTTGTCCTGTGTTCTCCATAAAATAATCTTTTTAGCAAGAATGCATTTGGCATTTGGACAACATGGCCAGCTCCAAAGAACTGGGCACTCTGCAGTAGAGTTGGAATGCTTGGCAGTATAGTTCGAAGAAAGATCTCAGGGTCTGGTACCTTATCCTGCCAGCGAATTTTCAGAATCTTTCTATCTGGACACCCTCCTCATGAACCTGAGGTAAAAGGTAAGGAACAAGTGCCGAGGCCAGTAAGATCATTGGAGACACAAAACAATGAACAATGGAGACACCATGCCCACACCACAACACAAAACCCAAACAGAAGTAGCAATCCTCTTTATATTCTTCTCTCATCCCATTTTCCTATCTTGGATGGAGCATTCACAGCTCGGTTCTGGCTGTCAGATGAAAGGAAAGGAGGGGGCAGATTGGTAGCAGGATTGTTGCTTCCTTAGAAAACTGGCACTCACATCTTTTGTGGTGTGCAGAACCTTCAGTGGCGTTTCCCATGGACACCGATTGCTTAAACTCATAGCCTTGGTAAGAGTTTAAGGGTTATTTTGGGGCCAGGAGAGGGCTTTGTGCCCAGATTCTAATGTGAATTTTAAGTTCTGAAATGAATTCAGACAGTTCAGGGGTTGATTTCTACTTATTGTAATTCTCAGAAAATGATTCAGTTTAAAAAAAAAAAAACTTCTGGGGAAATCAAGTTGTCCTTCCAAAATTACATTTTGATGAGCTCAGGAGAAATTAATCAGAGACATATGGATTAAATTTTCCTTCAAATACTCCTGGGCTTAAAAATTGAAGGCAAAAAATACATTGACAAATGTTTCTTTGCTAAGCCCAGAATTTTATAAAATAGTTGGAAACATGTTCTTGAGCTGAAAAGATGTCTGAATTCCCTTTTCCAGCATCTCCCCAGCATGGTGGTTGGTAAGGTCATGTATTAAGTCAATGGTTTAAGGTATCCTTATACTAATATGATGAATTTAAAATTATCTAATATTTATTGAGCTAAGAAGGGAAGAGAGGGAAATAAGAATCTATATTGTGCTAATTATGTCTGGCACTGTGTTAAGTACTTTTTACAAATATCTCCTTTGAGACTCATAACCACCCTACAAGGTAGTTCCTATAGAAACAAGCCAGCAGAATTAAGTGACTTGGCCAAAATCACACACGTAGCAAGTTTCTGAGGCTAGATTTAAATTCAGGTCCTCCTGATTCCAGGGCCACAATCTGTCCATTGTACCACTTAGTAGCCCTCAATGATATAGGAAGCTATTAATCTTTGAACATACTCTCATACATTTAGAGCTTGATGTGAACTTAGAGGACAATGAATCTTTTTTTTGATGGTTACTTCCTTTTTATTTTTATTTTTAATAATTATAACTTTTTATTGACAGAACCCATGCCAGAGTAATTTTTTACAACATTATCCCTTGCACTCACTTCTGCTCTGAATTTCCCTTCCCTCCCTCCACCCCCTCCCCTAGATGGCAAGCAGTCCTATACATGTTAAATATGTCACAGTATATCCTAGATATATGTGTGCAGAACTGAACAGTTCTCTTGTTGCACAGGAAGAATTGGATTTAGACAGTAAAAATAACCCGGGAAGAAGAACAAAAATGTACATAGTTTACACTCCTTTCCTAGTGTTCCTTCTCTGGGTGTAGCTGATTCTGTCCATCCTTGATCAATTGAAACTGAGTTAGATATTCTCTTTGTTGAAGAGATCCACTTCCATCAGAATACATCCTCATACAGTATCATTGTTGAAGTGTATAATGATCTCCTGGTTCTGCTCATTTCGCTTAGCATCACCACCAACAATGCATCAGTGGAGGACAATGAATCTAATCCTTTTTCCATTATTTTGTAGATGAGGATACAGAGTGTTTATAACTTCTATAAACTACAACATATAGACACAGACATAGAATTACATGTACATATAGCTATGGCCATATATAGACATACCTACAAAGAAATTTCAATCAACTAACCAATCAACAAGCATTTATTAAGCACCTACTATGTGTCAAGAACTAGCATTGCAAAGGAGGATAATGCAATAATCCCTGTCCTCAAGGAACTCATTTTATTGAGGGAAGGTGAAATAGTTATATCAAGACATCACAAAATTGTTAGGACATAAATATTTTCTCCCTCCTCACCTTTGCCTCTAAGAATTACTAGCTTTTTTCAAAATTTAGATCATGTGCCCTTTTATGAAGGCAGTTTTTTCGGACCTACTTAATAGCCCAAATTCTTCCTCCTTTCCAAAATATAACATATTTTTATACATGTTATACTGATCAGAATGTATGCTCACCAAAGGCAAGCAACATTTCATTTTTGTTTTTGTAGCCTCAGCACCAAGCATACAATGACTGACACATAGTAGGCACTTAATGAATGCATAGTGAATTAAATTGAATTTGGTTATGGGGGGGGGACTCATTATTAAACTGAAGGTAAATCTTTAACAACATGTGTGTGTTTGCACGCACTCCCAGAATGTACAAATGTGTTTCCTAGCATAAACACCCCCGTAGGGGATCCTGATGCTATTCTTTTTCATCAGGCTCAGGACAGATGTAAGGGTGCTCCCGGATCAGATTTTGTTTTCATATTTCTTCTGCTCTGTTGCCCACATATTGGATTTTGAGCATGAATTATTAAAAATAGAATAATTTCAAATGCTTGAAATGCACCAATTGTTGTCAGGTTTAAAATGTGTTCCTTTTAATTACACAGTTACCATTTGCCACATAACACGGATCTGAGAGGCTTAAAATTGTCAGAGAACATTGCGCATCTTCCCTTCCCCTCATTTCCAGAGCTGAGCTGGCTCTGCCACTTAATTCCGAATAGCCTCGGGCAGTCAGTCCATTCCAAGAACTTGCATTTCCTCATCTGTAAAATGAGAGGGCTGTATATTAGATGATCTTCATATCCCTCTTCACCTTCAGAATTTGAGATTCTTTATGATATCTTCATCAATTGCTTGTTTTCCAGCTGGTGTTACCAATTACAAAGACCAGGATGAAACAGCTATATTTTCATTTAAATACTTTGGATTCTGGGATAGTTTCAGCAAGAGCTAGTGAAAAAGATAGTTATTCTGCACTTCAAGATTTCTCCTCCCCTTTCAGAGGGAAGTTTGGATTTTTAAGGTTGTTGGGACAGGGAATTTCTAGTGTGGAAACTCCCTCTATCAATTAGCAATTTCTAATTTATAGTCTTTCGATTACCTCCAACTTATCCTGTATATATCTTGTTTGTGTATTGTTTTGAATGTCATTAGCTACTTGAGAACAGTACTGTTTCCCCCCCTCCATTCTTTATATTTCCAACTTAGCACAGTAAGCACTTAATAGCATTTAGCACATAGTAAGCACTTAATAAATGCTTGTTGACTTAACTTTCTCTAAATTACTGGGAGGCACAGATGGATTAAGTGACGTGCTGATGTTTACACAATTAGAATTCACAAAAAGCAAAATTCAGATCTAGGTCTCCTCAAGTAAATCTAATATGATTTGCAAAAATCCCAATTTAGTCACAGATGTATTTATTTCTGGTTAAAACATTCAAGCATTGTTTATTTGTTTGTTTGTTTGTTTGTTTATAGAGAGGGGCCAGTTTGCCATAGTAGAAAATGAATGGAATTGGAAAGACTTGGGTTCAAGACCTATTCTTAATACTTTTTAGTATTAAGTATAATTTTTAGAAGTAAACAAGTCACTTAACTTTTCAAAGTCTGACAGTGGCTTGGGGGGAGAGGAAAGACTGATGAACTTGGACCTACAAGTTCTGAGTTCAAATTCTAGATCTGTCGCTTTATGCCTGTGTAAGCATGGGCAAGTCACTTAATTTCCTCTGCCTTGCATTTCATCCTCCAGAAAGTGAGGACGTTGGACTACATGGTCTTTAAGGTTTTTTATGATGTCATGCTAAGTACCTGGGATGCTAAGTTATAGATCAGTTCTGATATGTGGGCATCACAAGCTATTTTATATAATCTGGGTATTGGGTTTTCAGAGAGTAGGAACACATTTGAAATCTTCCTCTATCCCTTGTTTAAACTATCCCTGGCATTCTGTGATTTATCATTACTATTTATTACATGTGATGCAAAGTTATTTATACAGTGTATACAACAGGATTCTTTGAAGAGCTCCCCAGTGTACTTAAAATGTGTGGTGGTCTCCTAATAGGTTTTATCTCCTAATTTGGCCCCTAGCCAATCCACCCTTCACAAAGTTTCCAAACTGATTTTTCTAAAGAGTGTGTCTGGCCACATATGACTCCTTCACTCAGTTTCCCCATTACCTCTGGGGAAAAAATGGGCTTTTTTATTATTATAGATTTTTATTTACAAAACATATGCATGGGTAATTTTCCAACACTGACCTTTGCAAAGCCTTCTGTTCCATTTTTTCCCCTCCTTCCCCCATCCACTCCCCCAGATGGCAGGTACTCCAATATATGTTAAATGTGTTAAAATATATGTTAAATCCAATATATGTATACATATATGTATACATACTGTATATATAGTTATCTTGCTGCACGAGAAAAATCGGATCTAGAAAGAAAAAACCTGAGAAGGAAAACAAAAATCCAAGCAAACAACAGAAAGAGTGGGAATGCTATGTTGTGGTCCATACTCATTTCCCAAATATGGGCTTTTTTGTTTGCCTTTTAAAGCCCTTCACAAAATCTGGGCTCAGCCTTTCTATCTTCAGTCATTACTTCTCTTCCTGAATGCTATGGATCAGCCAGAGATTACTCAAGAGTCCATCCATAGAATCCCAAACTGGGCTTCTATACCTTACAAATACTCTTCCATCTTCCATGTCTGTATGTTTGTGTGCTGTGTGCCTCCTTCTTGGAATGTCCTCCCTTCTACCATATAGAATCCCTCTTTTCAAGATTCAGATGAAGTTTCATGTTCTGTGTGAGACTTTTCCCAATCCTAATTGTTAATGTCTTTCCTAACTACCTTGTAATATTATGTATGTATGTTCTTAATTATACATATCACCACCAATAGAATGTAAGCTGCTTGAAGGCAGGGACTTCTTTGTTTTTCGTGTACCTTCAGTACCTAGGACAGTGCCTGGTACATTAGGGATAGGAACTATGCCTGTAATTTTTTTTTTTTTTTTGGCCATTGGGGCATTCTGCTAAGGAAAGTCCCCCCTTTCTCTCTCCCCGCAAAAAAACCCTAAACACATAACAACAACAACAAAAGCCCAGGTTAATGTCTTCCTTGTAACTTATAGTCATTAGGAGTTGCTTAAAACACCGAGGTTAGGATACTTGCCTAGTGTCAATACAATCATTATATATCAAAAGTATGATTTGAATCCAAGTCTTCCAGGCACTGAAACTAGCTCTCTATCCATACTAAAAACGAGTATGGACCACAACATAGCATTCCCACTCTTTCTGTTGTTTGCTTGGATTTTTGTTTTCCTTCTCAGGTTTTTTCTTTCTAGATCCGATTTTTCTCATGCAGCAAGATAACTATATATCACTGAATCTAGATCTCTATCTATATAGAGATAGAAACTATCTCTATCTATCCATACCACACTTTACTGCCTAGCACATATGCTTTAATAAATGCTTATGAACAGATTAGAGACTTCTCAAATCAGAATTTGTCACCATTATCATCAAAAAGAATTTATGAATTAACATATTTTTATGGTCCCTCAACTACATGTTTCACAGTGAGGCTGTGAGGAAAAGAGGATAATAACCGATATTTACAAAGGCATATCACAGATTGTAACATGCTCTACATATATCATCTTGTCTGAGTCAACATTTCTGTGAGGGAGGGATCATAGGAATGATTCCACCCATTTTACAGATGAGAAAAGTGAGTCTCAAAGAAGTGACTTGCTTCTGAACACAATTTCTTAGTGTTAGAGGCAGGATTGTGAAACCAGGTCTTTCTGTCATTAAATCCACCTTTCTGTCCACTATCTCAATCTACTCCATCCCCCTGTAGAATATTTTAGACAACCCAGAGTTAATTTTGATATTCTTAAAATACAGATTAAGAGCTTCCTTTGGTGGCTCTCTGGGAATTGTCAAATAAATAGAGAGCTGTTTGGCACTTAGAATCCTTTACAAACTGGCTTTAGTCTATCCATTTTATTACAAATCACTCTCTTCCATACACTATCTGGTTAGCCAAAATGTCCTTATTGTTTCCTATACAGAGCTGCTTCTGTGTCTTTGATTGGACCTCAAGTGTTCTTCCCCTCACCTTCATGTTCTGGAATCCTTAGCTTATTTCACAGCACATCTTGGGGACCACCTCCTACATGAGCTTTTCCCTGATCCATCCTCAGTTGTTAAGTGATGTTCCCTCTTGTTCTTGATTGCTTGATGTCATATTTTGTATTTCTTATAAAACAAGAATTAGAAGGCACCTCACACCATCCAGGCCAATCTTCCCATTATGCAAATGAGAAACCTGAACCCTAAACAGGATAAACATCTTGCCAATGGTCACTCATGTAGCAAGTAGCAGAGGTTAAATTTGAATCCAAGGCTCTGACTTCAGACCCACTGTGCTTGTTCTCTATCTTCTCCCTTCTAATAGAATGTAGATTATTTTCGATTTGACATTGCATTCCTCACATCTACCACAAT
Source organism: Antechinus flavipes (assembly GCF_016432865.1). Classification (NCBI taxonomy): domain Eukaryota; kingdom Metazoa; phylum Chordata; class Mammalia; order Dasyuromorphia; family Dasyuridae; genus Antechinus; species Antechinus flavipes. The sequence goes on from NC_067400.1 coordinate 39,604,646, forward strand.
TACCTGCACCTAGAAAATGTTTCCTGGTTGTTGGATTGAACTGAATTAGCACAGATAGCAGCAGAACTCCTGAAGATTTTTAGTGTGAAAAAAATTCATTAGGCTTACATCATAGAATTAGGGAATATCTGAGATGTTCCAGAGTAAGATCAGCATTACAGTAATGGAGTGGAAAGAGATATAGACTTGCAATCAGAAGATGTAGAGTTGAATCTTGACTCTGTAAATTCTACCATCCACCCTTCTATCTCTCTGCTGTCTGTCTATCTGCCTGTCTGTCCATCTATCCATCCATCCATCCAAATATTCATCTATCCTTCTATCTATATGTATTTGTCTTTCCATTCATCCATCCAAGCATTCATTTATCCTTTTATCTATATATCTATATCTGTCCATTTCTCTGTTCACCCATCCATTCATTCAACCATCCAAACATTCATCTATCTTACTGATCTATTTATAGATTTATCTATGTATATATGTATGTATGTATGTATCTATTCATCTCTTTGTCTGACCATCCATTCATCCATCCATCCAAGCATTCATCTAGCTTATGGATCTATCTATAGATTTATCTAATCTGTCTGTCTGTCTATCCATCTATCCATCTGTTTATTCACTCATCTACCTATCCTCTTATCCATTCATTTATTCATTCAACAAATATTAATTAATCACTTACTACATGCCAGGTTCTGTGCAGAGATCAAAGAAAAAACAAATACTAACAATCTCTTTTCTCAATTGAGCAAAAAACCAAACAAACATGCATAATAATGTGTGTGTGTGTGTGTGTGTGTGTGTGTGTGTGTGTACATAAATAATGGAGGAGGGAAGAAAAGTATTAACAGCTAAAAGGTATCAGAAAGGGTCTGTTGTATCATGTGATGATGCATCTAAATCTTGAAAGAAGATAGGGATTCTAAGAAGCAGAGGTGAGGAGGCACTGAATTTTAGGCAAGGGATAGAGCCTGTAAGTGAAGGATGAAATCTCCTGTACCAAGAGGAGAAAGTAGATAAATTTGGCTGAAAAGTTAAGAGTATATACAAAAGAGTGATGGACCATAAGTTTGGCAAGATTGGCTAGGGCCAGAAGAACTTCAAATGTCAGACCAGGCAATTAAACCATCAGTCCATTCACCACCATCCATTTGGTGTTTCTTGGCTGCCTATGTACCAGATGCCGTACAGAGCTCTGGAAGTTCCCATTTTGTCTGATCACAATAGAGAGTGAACCAATGGTGCTTTCTGAGCAGCTGTATGTATTGCTTAGTCCACTCTCTGCTTTTGGAATCTTAATCTGAAGCCACGTGGAAGGAGACAGAACAGAACAGACACAGCTGATATTTTATTTCTAAAGTTTCCTAGTGTTTCAGGTCACTCTAGTTAAGAAGTTGCAATATAGATCTTTTTTATCATAGAGAGGTGAGGGACTACCATAACATTATATTATATGCTTTCTCAGATAACATTTCTGTATTTCACATTTTTTTCTTAGTTGCTTTTTTTTTTTTTTTTTTGTCAAATTGATGGGTAGCTAGAGGGGCCACAGGGCCTGAAATCAGAAAGGCCTGAGTTCAAATATATCTTAGGAGCTAGACCACCCTGGAAAAGTCATTTAATTTCTTCCTTGGTTTCTTCATCTGTAAAATAAGGCTGTTAATAGTATTTATAAGGTTGTTAGGATCAAATGAGTTAATATTTGTAGAAAATCCTTACGACTTGCTGTAACATTAATACTACTTGACTTGACAAATGAAGGCTTGATCTGAGGGTGGGTCCAGATAAAAGACCTTAATAAAATATTTTTCATCATCTCATCTGACCACTTTCCTTTTTGATGCCTCAATTTCTTTATTTGTAAGATGAATGGGTTCACTAAATGACCTCCAAGCTCCTTTCCAACTCTGAAGTCTCAGATCTCATGCATTAAGCAGCTAAGTAGAGCCAGTGGTTTATGAATTGGGACACTGGGGGACTTCCGGCAGATACTTAATTGTCATGCTGGTCTTCCTTTTTACAGAGAATTTCCCTCAAGGTCAATGCCATCTGACTATGAATTAGTAGGCTAGAAAAGGGAAGGGTAGGGAAAGATTTGTTCCATGCGTTTTGTCCTATTCAGTGGTGACATCTGGAGCCTCAAGGCTTTCACATCTCTGTTTTGTGGTGACAGATATTCCCTTATACTAGAGGTTGAGCAACCTATGTAATGAGTAATGGCTTCACAATTCCTGTTATGTGGGCTTCAGAGGGGAAAGAGAACAGAAGAATTATTGAGGAAGGGAAGGAGGAAAGGAGAGAGGAAGAGGAGAAAGGAAAGAGGGGGGAGAGAGAGAATGGAAGACAGGGACAGAACACACACAGAGAGAGACAGACACAGACACAGACACAGAGAAAAGGACACACATAGAGCAAATATTTATTGAGCAATTACTATATTCCTGAGACACAATATGGCATAGTCCATTAGAGTTGTCCTGGAGCTCAAGAAGACATTCATCCTAGTCCTGATAAATCCTGGCTGTGTAATCCAGGGCAAGTCATTTGACCTTTCCTGGCCTCAGTTTCCTCTTGTGTAAATTTGTAATTACAATAAGCATGTAACTCAGAAGGTTGTTATGTATTTTGCAAACCTTAAAGAGCTATAGAAACATTAGCTTTTAATAGCTATTCATAACTAAATGTAACGACAGGAGGAAAAAGGAAAGAACCACAGACGCTGGTTGAAATTTACTTAGGAATGAGACAGTATCTTCCATATGGCCCTTGGGCTTATTTTGAAGGCTATAATTTAGAATAGCACTGTCGTGATTACAATAATAATCATGATAATAATAATAATTAATGATTGCAGAGTGCCTACAAGATTTAAGGAACTCATGAAGAGCAAGGCAATTTTGGAAGAAGAGGTTTAGGAGGAGCTGGACCAAATTTAAGGAAAGGGGAAGAAGTGGGAAGCCTTTAAACAGACTTGACATCCTTCTGATTGACCATTTTGGGGTTTGGTCTGGCCTTGAAGAATATCTCCTGATAGTGGCCCAGGAGATAAATTGAATCAATTCAGGAGATTGCGTTATAAATCATGAGATGGATGAAACCAAGGGGATAGGCAATTCTTCCTTCCTTCCTTCCTTCCTTCCTTCCTTCCTTCCTTCCTTCCTTCCTTCCTTCCTTCCTTCCTTCCTTCCTTCCTTCCTTCCTTCCTTCCTTCTTTCCTTCCTTCTTCCCTCCCTCTCTTCCTTCTTTCCTTTCTTTCTTTCTTTCTTTCTTTCTTTCTTTCTTTCTTTTTCTTTCTTTCTTTCTTTCTTTCTTTCTTTCTCTCTTTCTCTCTCTTTCTCTTTCTTTCTTCATCTGTAAAATAAAGCTGATAATAGTATATCTTATAAGGTTGTTTGTTAGGATCAAATGAGTTAATATTTGTAGAAAGTCCTTAGGACTTGCTGTAACATTAATACTACTTGACTTGAAAAATGAAGGCTTGATCTGAGAGTGGATCCAGATAAAACTTTCCTTTCTTTCTCCTATTTCTCTTTTTCTCTTTCTTTTCTTATTAACTCTTCATATTCCAGCCCAGACTAGAAGTATAGAAATTGCATATGGACCTGATCTTACTCTGATCAGCATAGAAGCTTTGTCTTGCTCCCATCAATTTGTCCCTCAGGCAACCTGATGGCTTCTTGTTTCTGGGGCTTCACCATATTAGCTCAGAACTCTCAAGTTCAAGAGATCTTAGTCTTCCAGAAGTGGTCAAGGGTGTACTATCATCCTTTGGCAGTAGCTACCTTTATAGAGTTTCATTATTGGAATCCTCTAAGCAAACTGCCTTTATATATTATCATGAATTTATAGATCTAGAGTTAGAAAAGATCTTAGAAGTCCTAGTTCTACTCTTGCATTTTAAAGGTGAAGAAATCTGTACCTTTATGGCTTTATCATGGAACCTGGAATAGAAGTAGGTATTTGATAAAGAACTATTTAGAATTCTGCCTATCTTGCTCAGTTGATTACATACAAGGAATATAGAGCATTTTATTCCCATTTTATATCTGGGGAAACTGAGTCTCAAAAAGTTTAAATCACATGGTCAGGATTTGAAGCCAGGTCTTTTGACTATCATACCAAGCTACTGCTCCAGGAAACCATTCCAATATTCATTCAATAGCTTTATCAAATGTTCTCAGCTTCACCAGTGTGCTGACATGTCTGTTATTTTCTTGTCTTTTCAATGACTGTGTGACTCTGGCATTTCTCCCCACATGCTTCTCTGACAGCTGAAAACTCATCAACTTCCCCAACCTGTTGCAGCCAGAGGGGGCGAAGGAGGGGCTGGGCTGCTCATCTCAGGTCTCACCGCCATATGGTCCACCATTCACAGCCCCAGCCCTAGTGAGAATTACTTTTGCAGGTAATTTTCTAATGATTGTCTTGGGATAAACAAATTTATCATACTTGTTTTGCTAATGTATTCAAGTAGGTTCACAGGGGAAAAGATTAATCATCTCAAAAGCAAGCCGGTATCTTTCATTACTCCAAAGGATCCAGAGATGATCAGAGCTGAGCTCAGCGTTGCCATGGCTGCAGGTAACGTTCTCTCCCTTTGTGAGGTCAATGGCAGCTCCCAAGCTGATTGGCTAAAATTAGATTATCCCGCTGACCAACCACAGGGAGTTAATTTCATCAGAAAGAGAAAAATGGTGGGAAATCCTGCCGTGAGTCTACAAAGGAATTTTCATTAGAAACCTACAGAGTCCACATTTGCCTTCATTATAATTAATATGTTCCTTCTAATAAAACAATTTAAGAGAAGCAGACAATGGAATTAGTCTATCTATTATTGTGTATATCCACATAAGCTTTAATCTGTTTTGTACTAAGACCTACACTCAGAGTAAAGTAACCCTTATTTTTCCATAATACCTCCACAACCAAAGACTGTCATCATCTGCCTGTTTATATAATTGGAGATAAGCTAATTGTAAAAAACACAAAAGGAGCTGGCGTCCTTACAGGTATTTGTGAAAAACGTGCCTGCTCCAGGAAATGGTGGGCAGCAAAGGAAACAAAAAAACCTTCCTTCTGATTTGGAAGAGCAATTATCATCAAGCAGACCACTGTCTTCCGAAGGAACCATTTCCCCATAGACATCCACAGTATGGGTCAATGTCTTTTCTTTCTTTCTTTCTTTCTTTTTTTTTTTTTTACTATGTCATATTTTTGTATTTATCATTGATTATAACTGAACTCATTGTTCAATTAGCTTCCAGGGAGATATGAAGTGAGTTAAGTCTGAAAAGTGTGGCTAACTTGATCTATGGGCTATGCTGAGTCATAAGGTGTATGATCATGGAATCCAAACTAATGAGATAAAGCTCATTTCAAATTGATTAAAGTTGATTGAGTACATTCAGTAGAATGTAGAGTCCTTGAAAGTAGGGATAGTCTTGATTTTTTTTCTCCCCCCACCTCATCCCCAGGCTTAATACAGTGTCTGGAACTGCTAAGTACTTAAAAGATGCTTACTAACTAAGTGCCTACTCTATACAAGGCTGTGTACTTCTTATCTCTCCTTTTAACTTCACGAACAAGTGGGAGACGTGATCTCATTTCTCACTGCTGTGTCCACTATAGGGGGAAATGCAAATCTCTCAACATAGTAATAATAATAACACCTTTTTACTTCAATTTCTGTAGGAATTTCTTCTCTAGGAGTTCTCTACACAAGTGAAATTATGAGTATGAAACAATATCACCAACAAAACATGCAAAACATTGAAAATCATTCCAATGTTGAATAGACTGCCTTGGAAAGTGATAGGCTAGCCCTCATTGAAGACTTTCAATCAGACGCAAAAGAACGAATTGTCAGATTCTCAGTCAGGTATGGATTGGTCTGGAAGATCTGGGTAGTCCCTTCTAACAAAGAGTTTTTGTGATTTAGAAGGCTATTGTTGTCACCCAGGCATTGGTAAGGACCCAGACTAGGGTAGAGGCAGGTTACAATAGATACCAAGGAAGGGACTTATTCGAAGATGTTTTGAGGGAAGAATCAGCAGTGTTTGGTAATTGGTTTAATGTGGCTGATGAAGGAAAGAGGATGATCCTGTGGTGTGCTACTATCAGCTCTAAATGGCTCTCAAGAACTATTTGTAGAATTTTCAGTGGAAGCATTTACACCATGGAAACCTTCTGTAAACACTGTAAATTAGCTCTTGATTCATTGGTTTGTTGATTGTATAGATTCAGGAAAGTGATAGAGAAAATATTAATAATGCAGATTAAACTTTAAAAAAGTTCCCCCAGAAAGCAAGTTGTTAAATATTTATCAGCATGTCCTTGGATGATCCCAAGCTCACAAACACTAGGTGACTAGAAGATGCAAAGTTTCATTGAGTAAAAGAGGGAAGTCTTGAGGTACAGAGAAAAAAGGAACAATGTGATTTTAGGTGATTTTGCTGAACATTACAAGCAAGTAGTTATACTTAACAAGCAATTGTATAGCTATGAGAGTAGAGAGAATACAGGAGAAACAAAAGGGCTCCTGATAGAGATGGTCAATCTATTTTAACTGTCAATATTATTTAATTCAATTCAATTCAGCAAACAGTTATTAAGAATTTCCTCTGGGCAAGACTCTGCCAGGTATAAAGATGAAAAAGATACACTTTGCTCTCTCTCCAGAGGCTTATGGAAATCAGACATCTCTATAAATAACCATAACAATAAAATTGTTAGAGAATGATCAAATATATCAGAGGGGTCAAACAGGATAGTCTGGGGCTGTCTGTGATGTTTGTCCAAACACTCCTCTCTGAGGATGAGAACTGGGAGTCACCATTTTTAGATGTACTGTTATGAGTTGAATGACTGTATCATTATGAGTCAATAATGATTCAGTGAGCATTTATTAAGTTCCTACTATATTCCAGATACCATACACTAGACACTAGGGTCAAACCCTTGCCCCAGAGCGAACCTCTCCAAATACCTGCAAAACAGATCTTGCCCTTAAAAAGCTGGAATGATGGGAACTAGTCATGGATCTGGTCTTGCTGTGATTGGCATGGGAGCTTTTAAAAAAGTCATCCAATGGAGATAATATAATATATGTGTGGAGATAAATAAATAAGGGATAATTTTGATAAGAAGAAAGCTCTAACAATTGGAAGATTAGAAAATGACTTCCCAAAGGTGAGAATGCTGAAACTGAGCTTGGAAGAAAGGGAAGGATTTATTTCATAGAACTCTCCTTCATACATGTCCCAGCCAAACTTGATCTCTTGCTTTTCTCTGTACCAAAAAACCATTCTTTCCCTTCCTCTGCCAGGACCATCCTCATGTTTAGAGTGCTGCTCTGCACTTTTTGAAATCTTGACTTTCTTTTAAATCTTTAAGATCAGTTATTAAAGTGCTGTGTTCAGCTCTTTTGGCAGGGATACTGAAGTGCTTTGCCATTTTCTTTTCCAGCTCATTTTACAGATGAGGAAAATGAGGCAAAGAAGATTGAGTGACTTGCCCAGGATCACAGAGCTAGTATCTGGATTCAGATTTGAACTCATGTCTTCCTAACTTCAGGTCCAGCTCTCAATCTACTGTGCCACTTAGCTGCCCTGTGTAGTATAGTACCAGGTGTAGGACATGTGTGTGAGTGTGTGTGTGTGTGTGTGTGTGTGTGTGTAAACACACATACATAAACATATGCATATACATTTTTGTGTTTATTATTTTTCCTATAGTATATAGAAAATAATAAACATACACATGTATAAACACATATAATATAGTTTAGAAGACAGTAAACACACATATATAGGTATATATATGTATATTTTCTATGCTATTTCTGTGTATGTACACAGATATAGCATAGCTTAGAAAATATAGTAAGTACATCATGCACACATATATGTATATATATACAGATATAGCATAGCTTAGAAAATATAGCAAAAACACATATATAGATATTTTCTATACTATATATTTATATATATTTTATACTATATACTATACACACAGATATAATATAGAAAATATAGTAAATGCAATGTAGACACCTACATATGTATATATACATATGTACTATAGTATAAAAATACTGCAAACACACATATATAAACATATATGTTTATTTATATATACAGATATAGGATAATATAGAAAATATAGTGAATATATATATGTATGTATAAACACAGATATAACATTTTATAGAAAATATTGTAAGTACAATATACACACATATGTATATACACACACATATATAAACATACATATATGTATAGTATAGAAAATATAGCAAATACAATATACACATATGTGTATATATATATGTAGCTATAGCTATAACTAAGTTCACACATATTCAATGGCTGAGGTCAGGAATACCTCATTTTTATAGTATAGACTGAAAATACAAACAAATGACCAATGATAATGTTCAAGGTTAAGACTATTCTGGCCTTTGTCAGGCTACTGTGTTTTCAGAATTACAAAACTCCATCACATTGTCAGTCTGTGAGAAAACTAAGAGAGCTGTGGATAAAGGATTGGTTTTTCCTAGGGTTTATTTTGAACATCTACCCACCATTAATTTTTTTAATATTTTATTTTATTTTATTTAATAATAACTTTATATTGACAGAATCCATGCCAGGGTAATTTTTTTTTTTACAACATTATCCCTTGCACTCGTTTCTGTTCTGATTTTTCCCCTCCCTCCCTCCACCCCCTCCCCTATATGGCAAGCAGTCCTATATATGTTAGATATGTTACAGTATATCCTAGATACAATATATGTTTGCAGAACTGAATAGTTCTCTTGTTGCATAGGGAGAATTGAATTCAGAAGGTAAAAAATAACCCAGGAAGAAAAACAAAAATGCAGATAGTTCACATTCATTTCCCAGTGTTCTTTCTTTGAGTGTAGCTGCTTCTGTCCATCATTTATCCATTGAAACTGAGTTAGGTCTCTTTGTCAACGAAATCCACTTCCATCAGAATACATCCTCATACAATATCGTTGTCGAAGTGTATAATGATCTCCTGGTTCTGCTCATTTCACTTAGCATCAGTCCATGTAAGTCTCGCCAGTCCTCTCTGTATTCATCCTGCTGGTCATTTCTTATAGAACAATAATATTCCATAACATTCATATACCACAATTTACCCAGCCATTCTCCAATTGATGGGCATCCATTCATTTTCCAGTTTCTAGCTACTACAAACAGAGCTGCTACAAATATTTTGGCACATACAGGTCCCTTTCCCTTCTTTAGTATTTCTTTGGGATATAAGCCCAATAGAAACACTGCTGGATCAAAGGGTATGCACAATTTGATAACTTTTTGGGCATAATTCCAGATTGCTCTCCAGAATGGTTGGATTCGTTCACAACTCCACCAACAATGCATCAGTGTCCCAGTTTTCCCGCATCCCCTCCAACATTCATCATTATTTTTTCCTGTCATCTTAGCCAATCTGACAGGTGTGTAGTCCACCATTAATTTTTAAAGTACATTTTTATTGCTACTGTTTCTTTTAACATTATCTATAATTCTATCTGTATCCTTCCAAACTTCCAGAAAGTTGTCCCTTAAAATAAAAAATAAAAAATAAAAAACAAGGAGAAAGCAACAGCTCAGAAAACCCAAACAAAATGTAGAAAAAGCCCGACATTATTATGTTCGCTCCACACTTATGTGAATATGACATTTAGCTTATTTCAGTTTTATAAATATCTAGTAAAAATATATTCATGTCATAGACTTTATTTTAGTTGATTGGTTTTTGACTTTTTTTTTTTTTTTATCAGATTTTGATTTCCATTTTCCCTTCTTCCTTACTCTCACCCCTCTCCAATTATAGCAATCAATCTGATGTGGATTATAATGTACAAGCATATTAAACATTTCCATAAATATATTAATGTCAAAGCTGTCATCTCCTAGTCAAACTTAAAATTTCATTAAAAAATCTCTCTACAACCCCATTTCTCACCTCTCTTTAAGGACCTACAATCCTTGCCTCTTTTTTTTTTTTTACATAAATATGTTTATTTTTTAATTACAGTTTTTTATTTATAAGATATATGCATAGGTAATTTTTCAGCATTGACAGTTGCAAATCCTTTTGTTCCAACTTTTTCCCTCCTTCCCCCAACCCCTTGCCCGAGATGCTTTGCCTCTTTTTTCAAACAACCTTCTCCAATATCACCAATCATTTCTGTGTTAAAATCTTGTTTTTCTTTAACCTAAGGGCATAGAATCATAACATCATAGATTTAGATAAGGACAAAGATCAAACAATTTTAGATCTAAGGAAATCAACTAGTCCAATTCTCCCTCCTCCCTTTGGCTTTATTTCATAGATTAGGAAACCGAAGCCTAGAAAGGTTAAGTCGGTTGCCCGAAGACATACAACTGGCAAGTGGCAAAACTGGGATATAAACACACATCCTCTGACTCCAAACCTAGGCTATGTTCCAAATGTCTCACTCAAAATCAAAAATAAGGAGAAAAAGCCTAGAGTTTTGAAAAAAGTCCGTAGATTATGAGATCCTCCATAGTAATAATAGTAAAAATAGCTAATTATTATAACAGTAATATAACTATTATGATATTATAGTATTATAAAAATAGTAGTAATAATAAAAATAGCTATTTATATAGTTCCTAATATGTCCTAGGAAATATGCTAAGTGCTTTACAACTATGACTTCATTTGATTCTTATAACAATCCTGGGATGAAGATGCTAATATTATTCCCATTTCATGGATAAGGAAATTGAGGCAAACGAGTCCACATAATTAGTAGGTATGTGAATTCCATTCTTCTTGATTTCAGACCCAGGGCTCTCTCTACTGTGCCACCTAATCAGGAGCAGATTATGTTTAAAAATTTACTTTACATTGCCTCATTTAAAAATTCATGTACAAGAGGGTTTTGTTTTACTGACCTGTGTCTGCAACCAGTCTTTAATGAGACAGAATCTTTCTTTTCAGGATCCTTTTTACCTACCAACACTGAGACTTTTATGACACTGTTTAGTTGATTTCAAGTATAAAGCTTTGATTGGAAACAACAAACATTCTTTGACTTGTTTTGAGATTAATAGAGGAGGAAATCATTTTCTCCCATCCTCTTCATCTTAATGGACATTTGGGAGTGGAGGGTCAACAATGGCTTGTCTTATCTGAAATAGTCCCTGTTAGCTTGAAAGTATTGAAGTGTTACTGTGTTCTTGAAAACTGGATATTGGATTTGGAGCTCCAAGATTTAATTGGGGAAAATTGTTTTTTATCCATCAAGGCTAAAGCGCTCTCTCTCTCTCTCTCTCTCTTTCTCTCTCTCTCTCTCTCTCTCTCTCTCTATATATATATATACACACATATACACACACACACACAAACACACACATACACACATATGTATATATATATATATATATACATACATACATATATATAATGAGAGCAGAGGGTGGGGATGAAATTCACCTCTCATTTGAAAGAATGGTCAGAGTTTCATTCAAGGAGTACAGGTTTAAAAATGAGTTCAAGTCAATGAATGCCTAGGGGTCCATCTGTTTAAGAATGTTAATTCCTGGAGGGCAAAGATTATTTCATTTTAAAAATTGTTTTTCTATCACCAGCCTTTAGCATAATGCTTGGCACAAAGCATAGGCTCTTAATAAATATTAAATCCTATGATACTCTCTGTCTCTTGTTTGCTTATAAATTTTTCTCTTTTTTTTTTCATTTTGTATTTCTTTTATTTTTTAAAATTTTTCTCTTACTCGTAGATCTGACAGGCAAAATTTTTCATGCTCGCTCCCCTAATTTAGTTACAATGTCATTCTTTATGTCTAAATCATGTACCCATTTTGACTTTATCTTGGTATACAATGTGAAATATTGGCCTATATCTAGTTTCAAATCAACTTTTTAAAAACAATTTCAGTCTTTGGAGAAAGAAGATGGATTCAGAGATACCGTCATGTGGTATGAGTGATTGAGTACCTGAGTCACTTGCATACATGGAAACTTTCAAATGTTGTGAAGCTGCTCCTGGAGAAGTTACCCATTCGTGGTAGGATTGTCAGAGGAAGAAATTTTGTAGCTTCTTATTTTAATGCATATCTTGTTAATAAGTAGCTAAGCTCAATTGCTAAAGGTATATCTGCTAAATTCTGGCAACCTGGGATTATACCAAGCTGCCCTACTCTAGTTATGGTTTAAAGAAATATCTTAATCCTTTCCTTTATTCTTCTTCCTTGAATACGGGATTATGGAAGTTGCCAAGGTTGATCCCAAGTAACTTTTAAAAATTTTTTATTTTTATTAGAGCTTTTTATTTATAAAATATATGCATGGATAATTTTTCCCACATTGACCCTTGCATAACCTTCTGTTCCAAAATTTCCCCTCCTTCCATCTAGTTATGGTTCCATCACAGTGAGACAGTTTTAGTTTCAGATCATGAGGATCCTGGCATCTATTTGGTTCCATTTTTATTCAGTTATACCCAAAAAAGATACATATTTCACAGGTGACCAGCCCCAATCATAATAGATGTGAACTGCCTTTGTCCCCTATATGGGTCACTTCATTTCCTCAGGTTTGTGAACTTCCTGGGTTTGTGAAATGCTTTCCAACGTGTGACACTGTAACTTTGGACAGAGTGGTAGCATGAAGACCACCTTGATTTCTGACTTTCCAGTTGAGAATGCTTCATTTCTACTTTTCTGCATCTCTGTGTTATCTTTATTTTCTCCCTACATGAGCAAAACAATGTGTATTTTAAAGACAAAACAAACTAATTAAATGTGCTGATTTGCACATTATTGTTTCTATTACCAGTGTTAGTCATCCAGGCATATTATTTTCCTAGTTTTGCTACTTCACTCTGAATTAGTTCACTTTCCATGTGTTTCTCACATCTATCCTTCTTAGAGAACTATGCTATTCTTTTATTTTCATTTTTTAGCTTTTTATTTTCAAAACATATTCACAGAGATTTTTCAGTATTCACCCTTGCAAAACTGTGTTCCAAATTTTTTTCTCCCTCTCTTCCCTCCACCCCTCTTTTAGTCAGCAAGCAACTCAATATATGTTAAACATGTACAATTCTTCTATACATATTTCCACAATTATCATGCTATACAAGAAAAGTCAGATTGAAAAAGAAAAAAATGAGAAAGAAAGCAAAAAGCAAGGAAGCAAAAACAAAAAAAAAAATGAAATTACTATGTTGTGATCCACATTCAGTGAATACAGATGGCTCTCTCCATCACAAGTCTATTGGAACTAACCTGAATCACCGCATTGTTGAAAAGAACCACGTCCATCAGAATTGGTTGTCACATAATCTTTCTATTGCTGTGTACAATGTTCTCTTGGTTCTACTCACTTCACTTAGCACATGTTCCTGTAAGTTTCTCCAAGACTCTGAAATTGTCCAGCTGATTGTTTCTTAAAGAACAATAATATTCCATAACATTCATATACCATAACTTATTCAGCCATTCCCCAACTGATGGGCATCCACTCAGTTTCCAGTTCCTTGTCGCTGCAAAAAGAACTGCTACAAACATATTGCAAGCATATTGCACATGCAGGTCCTTTTCTCTTTTTAAAAATCTCTTTAGGATACAGATCCACTAGAGACATTGATGGATCAAGGAGTATGCACAGTTTGATAGCCCTATGGGCATATTTCCAAATTGCTCTCCAGAATGGCTGCATCAGTTCACAACTCCAGCAACAATGTATTAATATTCCAAAAAAATTATGTACTACAATTAGTTCAAAGCCATTCTTCGGTTTATGGCCATCTACTTTATCTCCAGGTATTTTTCTAGTAGAAAATATGCTGTTTTGATTGTGTGTTTGTGATAACTAGAATTTTCTTTCTGTCATTAATTTACTTCTTTTCTTAATTCTTCTTGGAAACACGGTAGAACTTTTATTTGCCATTACCTGGAGGAAACTCTCCTTCATAGTGGCTGGGGAAAGCTGTTTTCAGAGCCTCCATTTGAAAACCTTACCCAGAGGCCTTCCAGTTTAGCCTTCATAACTTTTATCCACATCCCATCTCCTTCTTTCTCTGATTCTGACATTGTTTCCACATGCCTTCGGCTAATTGTCGTAGTGGGCCTCTGTGGGGGCCCTCGGGGGTACTCATTCCTTGGCATGTATGGTACAGGCTATCAGAGATTTACAACGGTATGTTCATAAAATGTGTCTGTTTTACAAACTGTTGACTTAAGTAGCTACTGGGACCTTTTCCCAAACAGGATCAAAGGTTTTGGAGTAGATGTTTGATCATCAGACCCCTGAGCTGGTAGATGGCTTGGGTGGGGACGTACGTGTATATTTGTGTATGTTAGAGGAGAAAAAATCATGTATAGCAAAGCTTAATAGCTTAGGGTCCCATGACAAGACAGAATGCTGTTTTGGAGAATGTTTCTCTTAAAAAGCAAGATTAAATGGTTTCAAAGAGGGGAGGGGAAAACCACAGATTGGTCGGCTAGATTTCCTTTAGATACTGAGGCAGCTTCTGTCTCCTTCACAGAATCTAACATCTGGCAAATAGGGAGAAACTGGAGAAAGATCTTTCTCCTTTAATCCAGTACAGTGTTTTCCTGTACCTGTTTTACTGTAATTCTCAGTGGCTACGGGACAAAAGCTGTTGACTGATCTGTGCAATTACCTTCTCTGATACTGCTCTCAGCTGTCTGCCCTCACTGACAAAAGTGGATGAGGTTGAGTTAAGGTCTGGGAAAGAAAGTCATTTAATAAAAAAAAAAAAGCCATTCTCTATCTCTCTGATGGCTCCCCTCCCTCAGACCTCTTTAATCTGTTGTCAGGAAAGATGTGATCCTCCCCCTGCAAGTAGCAAAGTAGCCCCGAACTTGACCATCAGGCCGACACTGCCAAAAGTCCCGCTGCAAAAAAAAGTCCACGTGGAATTTTATGGAAACAAATAAATCCTGATTCTGTAAGGATGGTAAATATGCACAGAAAGGAAATTTCATTTATTAGAGTGTGTGTGTTATTTTAATCCAATTTTTGTGGGCTCTCCTTAATATGGAGAAAGAAATCCTCAAATATCACCCAAAGGTGCCTCTCCCAGCATTGCTGAACTGCAGGTCATTAGTTTTTAATGCAAGATGTGTAAGAGACAAAATTGAGGAGATATAGATGGGAGCCTTTTCATCCTCAGGCTTGTATCATCCCACACTATTTACAGAAGGTCACAAGCTACCACTAAGAACTAAGGGGCACTTTGTGGCAACAGCCTCATTTCCTCCAATGGGATCTTTGTAAGTAGAGTAACTGATTGTTCACAAATAGAACCGGACCCAATTGTTCATCAGGCTCTCTTTTGCAACATATTTGGGAAGAGGTAAGTGGAGATTCTGGAAAGACTTTATATACATACTTATATATAAATATATACATATAATATACACACACACACACACACACATACACATATATATTTGTCATGCAGTTGACAAACAATGGAAATAGACTAGGACCAACTTCTCTGGAAATTGAAGATAGACAAAAACATAGGACATTTAAAGACTCGCAATCTGCAGCCAACTTAGTTTTCCAGGTTGCTACAGCTGATAATAATAAGAACAACAATATACAATGATGATGATGATAAGGGAAGGGAAAAAGCATTGTATAAAGTGGCTACTATGTGTCAGGCACTATGCTAAGCACTTAAAAATGTTATTTCATTTGATTCTCCTAATAACCCTGCCAGGGTCACAAAAATGATGCCAGGATTTAGTGGAGACAGAATGGGTGCTGTGGAAAGAGCTCAGGAACTGAAATCAGAGAAATGGAGAGGGAAAGACTGGGTAAGCCTTTCTAGCTTAATAATTAATTTGTTTGCTTTTTGGCTCTTATACCCAGTACACTGCCTGGCACATATTAGGCACTTAATAAATCTTTGTTAAATTAAATTGAATTTCTTTTTTTTTAAAGCCAATTTTCTGCTTTTCTCTTTATTTTGAAGAGAAGGAAACTGAGGCCCTCAGAGACCAAGTGATAAAACTAGGATTCAAATCCAGGTTCAGTGACTCCAAATGAAGCCCCCTTTCTCCTTTCATTATATCACATTTGTACAGACTAGGGATTCTGCTTCTTCTACTCCCATAATGCCACCCTGGTACAGAGTGGGAATTTTGCTTCCTCTATCCTCCAGCTTGATGAATCTACTTTGGATAGTCATGAAGAACTAAGCTAAGCTTGGTAAAAAGACAGATTGGGGGAGAAGAGGTTTCAAGAGAGTTGGGGCTACCACTTGCTCCCCATCCTGAATAGTAACAGGGCAAAGTCAATAGGTACAAGTTTGTGGATCACACTGGTTTTCCTCACATAATTTTGGCAAGGATTCAAACTGATCTGTCCCGGGGATCATTTCGAAAACATCTGGGACTTAGTTTGTTGACTTCAGCAAACTCTGACTTTTCTGTATCTCTGCCATCTGTTTGCTTTC
Organism: Antechinus flavipes; assembly: GCF_016432865.1. Classification (NCBI taxonomy): domain Eukaryota; kingdom Metazoa; phylum Chordata; class Mammalia; order Dasyuromorphia; family Dasyuridae; genus Antechinus; species Antechinus flavipes. The sequence continues at coordinate 39,621,168 of NC_067400.1, forward strand.
CAAAGTCTCAATAAGCAGGGCAGGGAGAGCAAGCCTTGTGTCTGCATACCTGCGTTTGATGTCCTTCCGGCTCAGGCCCCCAGGTGAGTCAGAGCCAGAAAAGGAAGCTGGGAAACTCAAGAGTTTGGGGCTGCTTTCAGTATGTTTAGATTGAGGTTTCCAATTTCACTGGTCTAAGTTCTAATTTTCTGGACATAATGAGGACCTGGGAAGAAATCCTAGTTTTATTTATTTATTTTTTTCAGCGTTCTCTTGTAATGTATTGCCCTGGTTTTCTCTAGATAAAAAAACATTGCCAAGCAACCAGACAGGCTTTGAGTCCCCATTTTTTCTGCAATGGAAGTTGACCACCAGAGTCCAATCTCCAAGAGGGTTCTGGGTCTTAATCATGTGAGCCATGATTTCTTATCTTCTAAGGCAACTAGACAGTAAATTGGACAGAGTGATTGGCTTAAGGCTCAGGAAGACCTGCATTCACATGGGGCTTCAAATACTTACTAACTGTGTGACCCTGGGCATGCTACTTAATCTCTGTTTGCCTCAATTTCCTCATTTGTAAAATGGATATAGTAGCAGCATTGACTTTCCAGGTTTGTTATGAGGTTCAAATGAGGTAATAATCATAAAGCACTTAACAGTATTGGGAATATAGTAAGTGCTAATTAAATGTTAATTATTATTATTTATTAGAACCTTCTATGGTTGTTGTGAGGATCAAATGAGATAACACTTTAAAGTACTTAACACAATGCCTGGCATGTAGTAAGTGATATATAAATGTTAGTCATTATCATTAGATTATTATTGTTATTGCCTAAGTTTCAGGATTGCTTTGAGGATCCATATATATAAACACTTTGTAAACTATTAAAATTCCATAAGAAGGCTAGCTGCTTTTATCTCTTCCCCTGAGTTTTCCACACTTAGGAAGAAAAATGGGACCTAAAGTCAAAAGTATTGGGTTCAAATCTCACCTTTTCCCTTCATCTTTCTGGCTTTGTTCCCTTTGCTAATTTCTTTCTATGTGACAATGGGCAAGTCACTTACTTTCTGTGAATCTCAGCTTCCCAAAAGCACAAGTGGACTCAGTATATGATGGTGTCCTTTTCAATTCCAGATTTGGGATCCTTTGGGATTCTCCCCCTCTGGGGAATCTCTTAGAAGCTCACAAAGGTTTCTTCTCCTTTGCTTTCTTCCCATTTTTCTGTGACTTCACCAGATGAGAAACATAATTGACATTTACAAAATACCTAATATTCATTATCTGGAAAGCACGCTTTCCTTCCCTCCACTTCATAAAATCCCTTCCTTCCTGTAGTCACTCCCTCAATCAACAGTCATTTATTAAGTCCCTACTACATGCTTTTCACTGGGCCAGATGCTGGTGCTGCAAAGACAAAAATGAAATTTTTGAAATGAAAATCACCCTCAAGGAAGTTAGACTCACTTGGGGGAGAAAACATATACTTGCACAAGTATTTTTACTACATATAAGCTAATTTTATTGGGGGAGGGAGGAGAGGTGTCCTATATAAAGGCAAGAAGAAGAAAAGGAAAGGCAGGAAGAAGAAAGGAAAGAAGGAAGGAAGTAAAGGAGGAAGAAAGGAAGTAAGGGAAATAGGAGGGGAGGGAGAAAAAAAGAAACAAGCATTTATCAAGTACTTACTTTGTGTCAGGTATTGCATAAAGAAGTGCTTAACAAGTATTATCTCCTTTGATCCTAACCATAACCTTAGAAGGTAGGTATTATTTTTATCACCCTCATTTTCTAATAGAGAAAACTGAAGAATGAGGTACAACAAATAGGCAAGGGAATTGAGGCTCACATTTTTTCCCAGGAGCCCACAGCTACCAAGGAAGTCAAACTTCTCTCGATGGGGTCATTTCTCTGAGGTTTTGGATGGATCGACTCCAGAAGCCAATCGATATTTTCCTCCTGGATGTGAATCAATCCATGCTTTATTCTAATTTTTTTCAGCTAGGGAGAAAAATAGCAACAACAATAATTGATACTTAAATAGCATCTTAAAGTTTACAAAGTATTTAATTATTTACAGGTATTGCCCTACTCTGTCTCTCCTCTTTTTTTTTTTTCCTTTCCCCTTTTAATGGAATAAGTATAGTTTGTTGTCCGATTATCCATCAGACTCCATTAACTTCAAAGCTTCATAAAAATCACTCCTCTCATACACATACCCACATCCACACATACACCATTTGAAAGTACATTAACTCAGTTGATTCCCCACAACCATTCCATGAGGTTACAGGTAAAGAAAGTGAAATTGAGAGGTTATTTGACTTGTCCAAGATCACAGAGCCAGTATATGGCTGAAATATGATTTCTATATTTAGAGACAGGGTTAGTAACAGTGACATTTTGTTGGCTTAGACCGTGTGAGGGAGATTTCTTCAACAATAGGAAAGTTGTCTTATCTTCCTTTATTTCTTATTATAAATCAGTTCTCTTTTTTTGAGTCTTTTTTTTCCTCACTTAGTTTCCTTCTTAACCCTTCTCAATTACCTGCCCAGAGAGACATTGTTAAGACTTTGCATTTATCCCTTTTGTCTCACTTCTCCCAAGAGTCTGGCAATCCCTTATGAGTTGGTCTGTAATACAAAAGGATAGTGTTAGATTATTAAAATACAACATATCCCGATGTCTTTATCCGTGCCCTGGGACACAAAGCTCGAGCAGGAATTTCTAAAGGAAATCTAGTTCTCTTTGGGGTCTGAGAGTTAGACACGGAATCGGTTGCGGGGGCTCCTCTCCATCTGGAGGACCAGTCTTTAATTGCACATCTGGACAGAGGGGTTCAAGTCACACCTCAATCAGACCACTTGACCTCAAAGGATATCTCTTTCCTTGATATCTTCAAGGAATACTGACTTTTTAAAAGTCTGTTTCTCCAAGAGGTTGCCTTCCTTGGGGAGAGATTTACCTGAGCTGATCTGGATTTAAGAATTGTGACATGAGCTTTCCCTACCCCCTCCCTTGTGACTCATCCTTTGGTTTCTTGTTTTGTTTGAGAGCTCCCCATTCCTCTGGTCTGGAGATGAAGCTTGCTCTGGTGTGGTCTTAATAGAGCTTCCAGGTGGGCCCAGCTAAAGTCTCAACATTCCTTCACTTCAGAGATTTACAAGAGGAATTCTGTCTGTCACTTCTTTTTAGCCAAGTAGAGAACAGGTATTGCCCTAATCTGTCTCTCGGTCTTTCCTCTTTTTTTTTTTTCTTTCCCCCTTTTAATGGAATAAGTATAGTTTGTTGTCAAATTATCCATCAGACTCCATTAACTCCAAAGCTTCATAAAAATCACTCCTCTCTTTCTCTCTCTCACACACACCATGTATAAGAATATATGATTAGCTCATTAAACAATTTCATTAATTCAGAATCTAGACACACTTTTTAAAAATATAATTTGCTCATATTTATTGTAGAATTGTGGATTATCCCCCAACTTGAAAAGGAGATAGTGTGAAAAGATTTCTCTAGATGCAAACAGGTATTCTGTGGGTCCTCATCTACTCAAAACCATAGCTCATGCATCCCTACCAAGATGTTTATCTTTAATAGTAAATCATAAGACAGGTTCATTTTTATGTTTCTTCTAGCTAAAGGAAGTCCCCGCACATATATATATCTATAGCTAAAAGAAATGCATTTGGGTGTGCATACCTGTGTACATGTGCATCTCTGTCTATCTATATGTCTGTTCTCAAGAAGCCTACATTTCATTATTCTCAAGCTGCAAGCAAAACCATTACACTGGTTCACAGAAAAATTAATGTACCCATAATTAAGTTCTGGTAGTCTTTCAGAAATTGTGTACTATTCTGGTATACTGGTTGTGGGAAGATGGTGGTAGGGGTCCCACTGTTAATATATAAATACAGACAAATTGTGATCCTCAAATGCCTTGGTTTTATAGCGGGGGAGGGGGAAAAACTTTACACCTAAGAACTCAAAGCATCTTCATCATGGAGCTTCTTTGTCAAATAGCCAAACAATTTTACATCTGGAAAGTGCTCTAGGAATTAGCTTAGAGTCAGGAGGACTGTGAGTTTATCCTGTCTCTGCCACTGATTAAACCTGTAACCTTGGATTGCAGTTTTTATAACTTTCAAATGACAGGGTTGGGTTAGTTTATTTCTAAGGTCCATTCCAGATCTAAAGCCTTATGATATAGATATGATTGAATGAGAAAGGAAGAAATAGTTTCAAATAAGTACTTTAAGTTTTTTATAATTTTAATGTATGTGTATATTGGTGGGAGATACTACATTGGGTATTATGGAGAATAGTGGGTGAGAATTCACTGTGTGGGTATTTTGAAAGATTTTTTTGGGGGGCTGAGACAATTGGGGTTAAATGATTTGCCTAGAAAGTATTAAGGGTCTGGGGCCAGATTTGAACTCAAGTCCTCCTGACTTCAGGATTGGTACTCTATCCACTGCCCCACCTAGCTGCCCCATTTTGAAAGAATTTAAAAGAAAATAAGTAAGCAGAAAGTTGATGGCATTTGAAAAAAAGTGTGTGTGTGTGTGTGTGTGTGTGCACGTGCAAGCATATAGTGAAACTTCAATTAAGTGGAATGCTCAGAGAAGTGTCAGTTGGATCAGCCAAAAAGCATTTATTAAACACTCAATATATGCTGTTCTAAGCACCAGGAATAATAATAATAATAATAAAAAAAAAAGATGAGGAAGGGGGAGTAAAAAAACCCAATTATTTTCCTGAAGAAGGATACATTCTGAGAAGTTAAGTAAAAGGAAGAGAAAGGGGGAAAAAGAAAATGAGAGAGTGAACTCCAGCCTTGGAGTCAGGAAGCCCGGGTTGAAGTTTTGCCTTTAACACATACTATTTACATGACCACAGACAAATGAATCCATTTGCCAGAGTCTAGGATAACTGTCAAAAATTATAAAGTTATAGGTCAATTGTTGATCTGTATCCATGGAGAGAATTGCCATATTGGGAATTTCCCATGCTGATGAAATCACAAATCCAGACAAAAAAAAAATTACTTATATATGTATTACATATATCTCATATGATTTTGTTCTCTGCCTACATCGATGCATATGTTTGTTTCTAAATATGTACACATAATACATTCATATATATTCACATATAGAGTATTTCAAAAGTCTTTATGCATTTTCAAACTATCAATGCTTAAAACTGCATGAGGACTTTTAGGATCCCTGTGTTATTTAAGATTCATGTGTAATACTAATATATATTTTTGTGGAGGGTATAGTTGGTTAGCTAGAACTCAGTCTTTCCTTTTTCTTCTCTTTAACAAAGGGGTAGAACTGAATTTTTCTTAGACCTTGCCCATATTCACTCTTTGGGAGGGGTTAGAGTATGATCTCTTCTTTTATCACTGACATCTTCTCCCTCTCCCCTTCTGGAGATTCAAACACACTCTGTTGCAACAATTGGCTCACTTTTACCCTAAGGGCAATACGGTAGTTTTCAGGTCCAAAGAATCTTCTTTTACATGTGTTATTTTATGGAGTTTATATCACATGAAAAATCATTACCACAACCACAACTGCTCAAGAGCCTCCCAGTTGGGAAAATTTTGGATAGAGATATACTTCCATTTAACCTTTGGCTTTATTCGTTCTTTCCCTCCTCCCCCCCCCCCCCTTAGCATGAACTAAGTATATAATACATGTCTTCATGACTCACCCCATATTTCTTTACCTATGAAGCAAAATCAGGATATAGAAAACACTTAGATAAAATAAGTGATGAGTATGTACCTGTTACTGGATAAATACAAGGAGGAAACATGGGTAAGCATTTCAAGAAATCCTCTCGGAATTTTTCTTAGTCATTGAAAAGGTGATTATAGTTGGAAAGCTCAGGCTGAATTCTTTGGAATTCTAAGGTTCTGGCAGAGATCTGAAAGTCCACATTCATCTCTATTCCCATTGCTGCTCCCATGAGTTTAGGACTCCATTTTCTCATACTCTCTTTACCCATCATCCATGTGACACTACTTCCCTCTAGGTCAACTCTTTAACCCCTCAGTGGAGATGAGGTTATCATCTTTCCCACTGTCACTGCTCATAAAGTCCTAGCTTTTCCCTCCTATTCTGTTCTTTTGCAAACTACATGTGTCTTTTTCAAAACTCCTGGGCATGGCTAAAGTTTGCCTTCCAGCTGAAAGTTCATGATTATATATATATATGTCATTAAGTATAGAAAGTTGATTTAGTGAAAATTATCATGAACTGGAAGGGATCGCATTTAAATTCTATTTCTTGAGATGTTCCTGAGTTATAGTTAGACACTGGAGAGCTATATATCTAGAGAGTACTTATGACTTTGAATATATCTGAAATACACAATATTCAATAAGTAATATTTAAATATTTGCTTTTCATCTGGAAGTAGGCAGAATGATAGATAAATATTTAGATAAATGATAGAAAAGAGAAAAATTTACATACAGTACAGATACAAGTTCACATGTACATTCAGAGAAATTGTAAATATGAAAACTTTATTATTTTAATATGTTTATCACATAAGTTATCTCCCCTTTTATGTACTATTAGCATTTTCTTAAGGATTTTCCAACATAGTGAGGGAGAGGAAAAACAGAAAAAAGGTTACCATTTAGTTGACTGACTCTAAAATTTGGCTTTCAATTAATTTTTTAAACATTGAAAAAATCAAAGACAAAATCCCAGGCAGTTTGTTCAGCAGTGTCCCATCATAGCACTGCAAGACTTCAATCTCCCTAAAACAGCCCTGGGAGCTTTTCTTTTTTAAAAAAAATTAATTAATTTTTAATATACATTGCTTTATGAATCATATTGGGAGAGAAAAATTAGAGAAAAAGGGAAAAAACATAGGAGAGGAAAAAAACAGAAAAAAAGAAGTGAACATAGCATATGTTGATTTACTTTCAATCTCCTTGTTCTCTCTCTGGATGCAGATGGCATTTTCTGTTCAAAGTCTATTGGGATTGCTTTGGATCACTGACCCATTGGAAAAAAGAAGAACCAAGTCTTTCATAGTTGATCATTGCATAGCCTTGCTGTTATTATATACAATGTATTTCTGATTCTGCTCATTTTGCTTAGCATCAGTTTGTATAAATCTTTCCAGGACTTTCTAAAATCAGCTTGTTCATCTTTTTTTTTTTTTAAATAGAACAATAACGTTCCATTACCTTCATGCATCACAACTTGTTCAGTCATTCCCCACTTGATGGGCATCTACTCATTTTCCAATTCTTTGCTACCACAAAAAGAGTTGCTACAAACATTTTTGCACACATGAATTGTTTTTCCTTTATGATTTTCTTGGGATACAGACCTAGTAATGGCACTGCTGGGTAAAAGGGTATGCACAGTTTGATTCCCCTTTGGGGAAATAATTCCAGATTATTTCACAACTCCACCAACAATGCATTAGTGATCCAGTTTTCCACACCCCCTTCAACATTTATCATCATCTTAACCAATCTGAGAGGTGTGAGGTGGTACCTCAGAGTTGTTTTAATTTGCATTTCTCAAATCAGTAGTGATTTAAAGCGTTTTTTCGTATGACTATAGATGGCTTTAATTTCATCATCTGAAAATTTTCTGTTGATATCCTTTGACCATTTATCAATTTGGGGAATGGTTTGAATTCTTATAATTTTTTTTCTTGAGGAATTTGGGGTTAAGTGACTTGCCCAGGAACCAGGGAGTGTTATGTGTCTGAGACCAGATTTGAACTCAAGTCCTCCTGACTTCAGGGCTGGTGCTGTATCCACTACACCACCTAGCTGCCCCTATTCATATAAATTTGATACAATTCTTTATATATTTTAGAAATTAGAACTTTATCATAAACACTGGCTATAAATATTTCCCCCCAGCTTTGTACTTCCTTTTTAATCTTGTTTCCATTGGTTTAGTTTATGCATAATTTTTAAAAATTTAATGTAGTCAAAGTTGTCCATTTTGTCTTTCATAATGTTCTTTAATTCTTCTTTGATTATAAATTCCTCCCTTCTCCAAAGATCTGATAGGTAAATTATTCTTTGCTCTCATAATATATGTTTCAGTTATATCTGATTCTTCATGACTCCATTTTGGGATATTCTTGGCAAAGATACTAAAGTGCTTTGTTGTTTCCTTCTCTAGCTCATTTTACAGATGAAGAAACTGAGACAAATAGGAGTAAGTAATTCACTTAAGGTCACATAAGAAGTGTCTGAGGCCAGATTTTAACTCTGATTCTAGGCTGATACTCTAGCTACTCCACCATCTCAATGTCCTAGAACACGGGCACATACACTTGCATACACACCATGCATCCATACACTCATATATATGTATGAATATGTATTATTTATATCTATATATCTCATAGCTTCCTAGATTTAGAGTGGGAAAGACTTTAGAGTTCATCTAATTCATCTCACTCATATATAGGGAAATGTGAATTGATTTATCTAAGGTCAAATTGGTTATAAATAATAGAATTAGGATTCTAAGTCAGATTTCCTTATTCTAATAGATCCAGTATACCAAATGGCTTCTTGTGGTGTGAAATTTACTCACAACTCCCTCCCTCCCTCCCTTCCTTCCCTCTCTCTCTCCCTCCCTCTTTTCTTTTCTTCTTCCTTCCTCCTTCCCTCCCTCTCTCATACCCTCCTTCCCTTTCTCCCTCCCTTTCTTCCTTCCTTTCTTCCTTCTCCCTCTCCTCCTTCTTCTCTCCCTCTTTTCCTCCCTCCCTCCTTCCCTTCCTCCCTTTCTCCCTCCTTCTTTTCCTCCCTCCCTTCCTCTCTCCTTTCCTTCCTCTCTCCCTTTCTTCCTTCCTTTCTCCCTCCCTCTCTCTTTCCTTCCTCCCTTCCTTTCTTCCTTTCTCCCTCCCTTCCTTTCTTCCTCTCTCCCTCCTTTCCTTCCTTCCTTCCCTCCTTCCCTCCTTCCTTCCTTCCTTCCTTTCTTCCTTCCTTCTTTTTCTTCTTTTTCTTCCTTCCTTCCTTCCTTCCTTCCTTCCTTCCTTCCTTCCTTCCTTCCTTCCTTCCTTCTTCCTTCCTTCCTTCCTTCCTTCCTTCCTTCCTTCCTTCCTTCCTTCCTTCTTTTTCTTCCTATTCTCTCTCTCTTTCTCTGTCTCATCTCTGAGTCTTCTCTCTCTCTCTCTCTCTCTCTCTCTCTCTCTCTCTCTCTCTCTCTCTCCCCCCCACCCTTCCCCAATTTCTTCCAACTCTAAATCTTTAACCCTATAATGCTACTCCTATGTCCTTTGACAAAGCACTAAAACTTATCTGTCTCATTTCTTCAAATTTAAAATTATAGGATTGAACTAGATAATTTTAAAAGACCCCTTTCACATCTAAATCTATGGCTTTGTGATGTGTGCAGTGGTTTAACTAGGCTTATCTGGTGTCATGCACATTACAGACTATCTGAATCTACATGGAGATACTTCTTCCTATATCTATGGGAAGCAAGTAAAGCTCGATAGGAGAGAATGATGAGGACATTCTTATTGACGGAGGTGAAACATGGCCTTTCTTTCTGAACCCGATTATCTGAAGAAAAAGCTTAAAATTTTCTTTTGTGGTCATAGACCCAGAGTTGAAAGGGGCCTCAAAGGCCATCAAAACCTAACCCTTGATTTTGTACTTGGGGAAACTGAGGCCCAGAGAGGCTATTATTTTGTCTGATATCCCACAAGTTCTGTGTCAGAGACAATATTTGACCTCATTTCTCTGACATCAGGAATAGTTCACTCCACACTGAACAGTGCTCCCTCCATTTTAGTAAATGGGGCTAGGATTGAGCCAGGGGTATCAGGGCTTGAAGCTCCTCTGCAATTACTATTGAGGCTCTCAGAAAGGGTCTCTTTCCTATCCTTTATTGCCTCTTGCCACTCCAAGCCTTCTGATTAAAACTAAACTGAGCACTCATAACTTTGCTTGCTGCTCTCTCCACTTGCCCCTCCCCTCAGGAAAAAAAAAATGTGATTTTAAAAATTAAATCTGACTTTTAGCTGGTTTCAGGGGGGGAAATACCAGGGGGCCGATTTGACATTTCTGAGTTATTAATTAATGCTCAGCCCACCTCGATTGTTTTAGGCCAAGGCTCTTATTTGCTTCCCACATCTTTTAGGTTTATTTTTTTAAAATAAAACAAATGCACCTAAGTAACCCAGACCTGTTTTTCTTCCTTCCTGTTGGCGTGAACAGGACGCTCAGGCTAGCCTTGGGTTCCTCCGGTTTTGATTGATAAGCTGGAGAGTACCAGTGCCAGGACGGCAGTGCGCCATCCAACAGCTCCCAGCGGGATGACGGGCACCGAAAGAGACCACACAGCAAGGGACCCAATCACATTTTTCCTTTATTACAGAACAATTTTAGGATAAGTTGATGCTTAACACAATGTGATCTGACGTTTGACACAGTGTGTAATCTGGGGATAGAGTCCCACAATTATGGTCTGTGCTGGGCTGTTCTGCTAATCTAGTACAACCTGGGGAATGGCGCTAATTAAAATGGATTCATTTCTCTTTTACACTTTTAGCTGAAAAAAAAATTAAAATTGACACCAGGAAGTAGAAATCTGGCACCAAAAGGGGAAATTGTGTGTAAGTATCTTGGGTGCCCGGTAGCAAATTCGCTTTTGTTTTGTTTTATTTCCTCGTTGGCTACTCTGTGAGTTGAATTCTATAATCACAAGGCTTAGTCAAGGGGTTCCTATTGACAGGAGAAAAAAAACAGCAAAGGTTCATCCGAGAAATAACAATTAAAAGCAAGGTTAACAGATAGAAACAAGTAGAAACCCAATGCTATGTGTTAGGAGGTAGAGGGCTTTCTGATAAATACCACCTTTGCAAAATTGTAAAGAATAGAAGACCGACTCTAAGACTGGAGAAGGGAAATACCTTCCAATTTTCTTTTTTTTTTTAAATTTTTTTATCAATAAGATTTTGGTTTTGGTTTTTTTTTTTTTTTACATTACAAATACTTACAGATTGATCCCACTCTAAGAGAGGTCTTCTCTAACAAAGTAAAACTGTTAAGGAAAAACATAAGTCAATGACTTCATTCCACATCTGTAGTTTTCCTTTAATAGTTTTTAATTAACGGAAATCTATTTTCCTTTGTTTCACTTACCTCTTTGAAAATAGTAAAGGAAAAGCAAAGTTCTTGTGGTAATTATGTCAAATAAAACAAATTCCCTTCATAGCCGCATATAACCATATCTGTTGTTATTCTGTACAACTCTTTGTGACCCAATGTGGGGTTTTCTTGACAAAGAAACTAGAATGGTTTGCCATTTTACAGATGAAGAAACTGAGGCAAACAGAAAGTGAATTTCCCAGGGTCACACAACTAGAAAGTGTTTGAAGTCAAATTTGACCGGGAATTTGAGTGACCTAGCTGCCCTGTCTCTAGATCTATCATCTCTGTATCTGTTTGGTGGCTGTTGATTGGTCAGTCTGTTTGACTGAACAATTGGATCAGAATATTTTATTCTGCACCTTAAATCTATTATTCCTACTTTTAAAAAAGAGAAGAGAAAGGGACCTGCTTATTATCAGCCAATGAACTTAAATTTGACTGCTGGCAAAATTCTAGAATATTTTATTTAAAAATTGGTTAATGAGGATTTTAAAAAGCAAGGAATGATCACAATGAGCTTCATTGAGAACAGGTTATTCCAGCTGAATTTTCTTTCTTTCTTCTTCCTTCCTTTCTTCCTCCCTCCCTCCCTTCCTTCCTCTCTCTCTCTCTTTCTCTCTATTTTTCTTTCTTCCTTCCTCCCTCCCTCCCTCTCCCTCCTTTCTTCCTCCCTCCCTTCCTTCCTTCTTCCTTCCTTCCTCCTTCCTCCTTCCTCCCTCCCTCCCCCCCTTCCTTCCTTCTTTTCTTCCTTCCTTCTTTTCTTCCTTCCTTCCTTCCTTCCTTTCTTCCTTCCTTCCTTCCTTCCTTCCTTCCTTCCTTCCTTCTTCTTCCTTCCTTCTTTTCTTCCTTCCTTCCTCTCTTTCTTTCTTTCTTTTTTCTTTCTTTCTTCTTTCTTTCTTTCTTTCTTCCTTCTTCCTTCCTTCCTTCCTTCCTTCCTTCCTTCCTTCCTTCCTTCCTTTTTCCCTCCCTCCCTCCATCCCTTTCTTTCTTTCTTTTTGTTAGAGTTACTAAACTGCAAAGTTGGAAAATGCTGTGGATTTTAGCAAAGTTTTTGATAAAGTAATCTAATACTGTAGGAATCAAGCTAGGGATTGAACCTATGATTTTGCTGATATATGTAACTTCCAGGTGAAGAATAACCCCTACTGGGGCAGATTGTCATCCTTTTTTCCCACTTTTAGTATTCAAGGATTGCTTAGGTCACTGAGGATAAAAACAACTTCCTAAGATTATCCAGTTAGTATATGAAAGAGACAATAATTGAACGCAAGTTTTCCTGGCTTCTAGGTCAGTTTTCTTTCCATATGATACACCACCTCTCATCTCATGCTATCTGATAGAAAAGATGGAGAGATGTGAGTTAGGTAAGAATGTAGTTAGATTCAGAACTGATTGAATGGTTGAATCTAGACACCAGACATTTAGGGAGATTGTAATATTCCATATCAACATATCAAGACTTCTTTAGTTAAGTACCCCAAAGATCGGATTTTGACACTATGTTTTTAAACATTTTTACCAATGATCTCAACAAAGCTGTAGAAGAAATCTTTTCAAATTTGTATGCAATTTTATTTTCTTCATCATTTTTCCCTTTTTGATTAGATTTTTTTCTTGTGCAGCAAGATAATTGTATAAATACGTATTCATATATTGGATTTTACATATTTTTACCATGTTTAACATATATTGGATTGCTTGCTATCTAGGGGAGGGGGTGGGGGAAAAGGAGGAAAATTGGAACACAAGGTTTTGCAAGGGTTAATATTGAAAAATCATCCATGCATATGTTTTGAAAATAAAAAGCTTTAATAAATAAATTCTAAGTACTCCTCCAAACAAATTCCTCAATATAAGCTTTTGCTTCAGGAACACGGGACATGTTATAGACACTATAGGATACAAAAGGAGAAGAGAACAAGTTATAAAAAAGTGATAAAAAATTTTCATGCAACACAAAGCTGGATATACTGGATAACAGAGTCAGGATAGCAAAAGATATTGACAGACAAGAGCACTGAGCTGAATCTAACAAGATGAAGTTCAATAGGGATAAATGTAAAGTATTATATGTGGGTTTAAGAACTTAATTCCCCAAGTACAAGATGGGGAGAGGACTTTGCCCAGAAGGCATCAGGGAATGACAAACTCAGTAGGAATCCCTGTGAGATGTAATGGCTAATAAGACAAATGGGATCTTAGGCTGCATTGAGAGGCGTAACTTCTAAGAACCAAATCTTCTCTGGTAGGACACATCCATCATATGTACAGTTCTGGCACCACATTTTATTTTATTTTATTTTTGAAAGTTAAATATTAAATTTATTTTATATTTAAAAGAAAAGCAAACTATATATAACAAAGACCCACAATTTTAGGCATAAACTATATGTAGAAAGTTCAATATTATTTGGTGTTTGTTAAGTTCAGAATTTTTTTCACTTAATACTATTTTATTTTTTCTAATTATATGTAAAGATAGTTTTCAACATTTACTTTTGTAAAAGATTTTGAGTTCTAAATTTTTCTCCCTCTCTCCCTCCCTCCCTTCCCTTCCCCCTCACTAAGACGGCAAGCAATGTGATATAGTTTATACATGTACAATCATGTTAAATATATTTCCATATTATTCTTATTGTAAATAAATCAGAAGAAAAGTGCAAAACCATAAGGAAGAAAAAAGTGAAAATTAGTGTGCTTCAATCTGCACTCAGTCTCCATATTTCTTTTTCTGGATATGGTTGGCATTTTCCATGTCAAGTCTATTGGAATTGTTTTGGTCATCATTGCTGAGAAGAACTAAGTCTATTATGGTTGATCATCACACCATATTGCTGTTATTGTTTATAAGGTTTTCCTGGTTCTGCTCATTTCACTCAGCATCAGTTCATGTCTCTCCAGGCTTTTCTGAAATCAGCCGTTCATCATTTCTTATAGAACAATAGCATTCCATCACGTTCATATACCATAACTTATTCAACCATTCTCCAATTGATGGGCTTCCACTCACTTTTTAATTTTTTGCCATTTCAAAACAAGCTGCTATTAATATTTTTATACATATAGGTCCTTTCCTCTTTTTATGATCTCTTTGGGATACAGATCCAGTATGGTACTACCGGTTCAAGAGGTTTCAATGGTTTCATATGAACACCACATTTTAGAAAAACATTGATAAGCTGGATATTATGCTGAGGAGAACCTTATGCTATTTGAAAATTGGTTAGAGAAGAGAAAATTGGAGGATGGGAGTTTGTATGATATGAAATTTGTCTTCAAGTACTTGAAAGGCAAATGGAAATGGGATTAAGTTTGTGATGTTTGGTTGGAGAGGGTAGAACTAGGAGTTATGAGTGGAAAGCAAAATTGGACTGAATTCAAAAAGAAATTTCCAAAAACTGTCTCTGTCTCTCTGTCTCTGTCTCTTTCTTTCTGTCTCTGTCTCTGTCTCTCTTTGTCTCTCTCTCTGTCTCTGTTCTGTCTCTCTGTGTCTCTCTCTGTGTGTCTGTCTCTCTCTCTCTCTCTCTTTCTCTCTCTGTCTCTAGTAAGATTTGGATTAAAGAATAGCTAGATTCTTTTCCCATTTCTCAGGGTCTGCTGAATGACAGCTAGGTGGTTCAGTTGATACAATTCCAGCTGTGGAGTTGGAAGGATCTGAGTTCAAATATAGCCTCAGATACCTATTTAATTGTGTGACCTTGTACAAGTCACTTAATCCTGTTTGCCTCAGTTTCCTTATCTGTAAAATGAGCTGGAGAAGGAAATGGGAAAACACTCCAATATTTCTCCCAAGAAAACCCCAAATAGGGTCATGAAGAATTGGATATGACACATTGACTAAATGACAATAAACTGAATGGATAGAAACAAGATCCAATGTTCATGCCTGTGTTCATTAATTTTAGTGCATAAGCATTTCATTCCTAGTGTGAAGAGCCAACAAAATTATAATGTGAAGTCATCTTAACCTTTCTGAGCTTCAGATTGTAAAATAGGCTTAGTAATATCACCTCTACTTACTTCACAAGGTTGTCAGAAGAGGGAAGAAAATGAGGGGACTTGTTCGGCTGGGCTCCAATCCAGGGGCATTTGCTGAGAGTACATGTCCATAGGGGCACTTGTACCAACAGGGACAAGTAAAAGAGATACAGATTTATGCAGGATGCATACTTCAGGAATAACTTCTGAGCAATGAATTTTTTTTTATTAATTGCTTTCTATATTTCAACTCCCCTTTTTTATTATAGCTTTTTATTTACAAGATATCTGCATGGGTAATTTTACAGTATTGACAATTGCCAAACCTTTTGTTCCAATCTTTCTCCTCCTTCCCCCCCACCCTCTCCCCCAGATGGCAGGTTGACCAATACATGTTAAATATGTTAAAGTATAAATTAAATACAAAGTAAGTATACATGTCCAAACAGTTATTTTGCTGTACAAAAATAGTGTACTATTAGCCTGTGAAGGAAATAAAAAATTCAGGCAGACAAAAATATAGGGATTAGGAATTCTATTGAGCAATGAAACTTGGAGACAAGTGGACTTGAGCTGCCTTAGGAGAATGAGGATTTCTCCTCACTGAAGATCTTCAAGTCAGAGCTGGATGATGATCGTTTTTCAGGTCTATAGTAAAGTATTCCCCTTTGGAAACCAGCTGGACTAGATGGTTCCAAATAAGAGACTCTGCTTCTGTAAAACCATCAGACCTAGATTTCCAACAAAAGCGATGAGGGACATGTGGCAATTACCAAAACTTTTTTTTCTAATGACATTTAAAATTTCATTCGTATAGGAGGTCAGGAATTTTCTCTATCACACAGATCTACATCTGTTTTGTAAACTCTTACAGATTCCCTGGAAACACTGAGAGATGAAATGATTTTTGTCCAAGATCCCACAACAATAGGATCAGAGAGAGAACCTGAACACAGGTCATTATGAATTGGAAGCCATCCTGGGATCCACTTCTCGGGGCAGGTAGATGTCACAGTGGTTTGACAACTGGGCCCCAGTGGGGAGAATTTGAATTCAAATATAACCTCATACATGTACCAGTTGAATGGCTCTGAGAAAAATCATTTCACCTTTTCTTGCCTCATTTTCCTCATCTATAAAATGGGGATAATAACAAGATCTACCTCTCAGGAATGTTGTATGGATCAAATGAGATAATATTTCTCAAATGCTTAGCACAGTGCCTGGCACACAGTTATAAATGTTTATTCCCTTCCCTCTACTCCATGCTTTTGCTCAACAAAACTATAAAACACACAGAGAAAGAAAGGATTGGCCCCCTCAGATATAGCAGATTATATTAACAGAAATACTAACATGGTGGACACACACAGGAGTGCTATGGTCTCAACATTTCATCAGTGTTCCAAAAACTGTGCTAGGTTATAAAGAAAAAATGAAAGCCGAAATCCCCAAACTCTGTCTCCAAAGAGCTTACCTTCTATTTGAGAAATACAATATAGTCAAGTAAATAAATATAAGATATGTACAAAATAATACAATTTCTAAAGCATGCTAAAAAGTGGGCAGATCAGGAAAGGTTAAGTAGAACTTAAATGTGCTTTAAAGGGAGTTAAGGACTTTTTGTAAAAAGTATAATCCATACACCAAGCATAGACTTAAGAATACTGGGGACAAGGTAACTAGAAGATGAATAGGGATCGGATCATAATTACAGATGTACAATTATGGGCACCATGTTTTATTTTAATTTTTTTGGGAGGAAGGTAATCATTGACTTTTCTAAGGTCACATAACCAGTAAGTATCTAAGGTTGACTCTGAACTCAGGTCCTTTTTTATCCAGGATCAGTGCTCTCTCCATCATACCATCTAGTTCTCTCTGGGTACCTTAGAAAGGACATTGATAAGATGGAGAAGATCCTGAGCACAGCTTCATCCATGCTATACAAAGACTGATTGGAGATGATAAGGTTGGAGGTTGGGGAGTTGTATATTATAAAAGCCATCATCTAGTTGACAAGATGGTTGATGAAGAGTTTGATTAAAAAATAATAATGAATGAAAGGAATTATAAAATACAATAATATTGTAGAACTTAATATAATAACAGAAACACAGGATCCTAACTCCAGAACTCAAGGAGAGTTTCAGGGTAAGTTAGTTTCAAACTTTCCTTGAAGCCAGAGACTGCTTCATTTTTGTTGGTGTTGCCTTTACTCAGAATCTAGTAGATGTTTAATAAATGTTTGTTGATCTACAGATGGGGAAACTGAGACCCATTTAGTTTGAGATGACCTGGGCAGTAGCAGGATTTGAATCCTGTCCTTGACTTCAAATGGAGCCATCATTTCCCTGAGCCACACAAGAAACACCCAGCCAGAAGTCAGTACATCAGTA
The DNA here is from genome assembly GCF_016432865.1 of Antechinus flavipes. Classification (NCBI taxonomy): domain Eukaryota; kingdom Metazoa; phylum Chordata; class Mammalia; order Dasyuromorphia; family Dasyuridae; genus Antechinus; species Antechinus flavipes. Next base: position 39,638,689 of record NC_067400.1, read on the forward strand.
TTTGGATCTGGCAGGGCTGCTGAGGAGAAGGGGAACGTTGAAGTACCTCAGAATTGGGCCTGATAATATATTGGCTTGGGAACACCAGGACCTCTATCTCTCCTTGTTAGAGAACTTCACAGAACTTTATGACATTTTAGCCCCGATTCTAAATACTCTCTGTGCTACTTGGAGACGAATCTCAATGACAGAGTCTCAGAATGTGCTTGGCTTATGGGCTCACATTGCTATAATATCAATATACATAACCCAAATATTAAAATACATGAGATTTAAAGAATCTGATATTTCAATCTCATAACATCATATCTTTGTGAATTAAAGAGGGACAGGATTTCTGAAGTTTATTGTACAAATCAGGAAACTGAGTCAGAGAGAAAATTAAGGCATTTACCCAAGATGATACATTGAACAAAGAGTAAAATCTCAGAGTGGAAGGGATGCCAGGGGTTGCTCCTTACCTGATCCTTACTCCCTGACAAGTGGCGATTCAGCTTCTGCATGAAGCCCTCCCGTGAAGAATCCTAAATATCCTGAGGCAGTCCGTGCTACTTATGGACAGCTCTAATTATTAGGAAGTTTTTCTCTATGGTTTAAATCTGTCTCCTCACAGCTTCTATGCATGATTTCTCATTGTGCCCCCAAGGGCCTAGTAGAACATACTCAATCTGTCTTCTGTTTGACAACTTTTTCAAATACTTGAAGAAAGCTATTATCTCTCATTCTAAATCTTCATTTCTCCAGGCTAAACATTCCCATTTCCTTTAAGTGATCCTCAGGAACACTGTACTGGACAAGTGGAGACACAAAGACAAACATGAAAATCTCTGCCCTCCAGGAGATTACCTTCTTTGTGTGGCTTATAGAGAAATATGTATAAGAAATAGATAATAAAATAAGAAATAAGAAATGTAGAGAAATAAATATAAGCAAAAAAATTATAAGGTACTTTTTTGTTTTGTTTTGTTTCGGATGGAGGACCCTAGCTAAAACATAAAATTAAACAAAGAAAATTGAGCCGAAGCCTTTCATTTTTACAGATATGTACACTTAGATTCCAGTAGGTTCAATAACTTACTCCATGTCTCCACAGATACTGGGTGGTAAGACCTAGAATGAAGTCTGCCCAATAGTGAGCATTTAGTAAATATTGAATTGGGGGGCCAACATTGCCACACTCACCTATAAATGAATATTAGCACAGGGATGGAAAAGTTGATGGTTCACCAGAGAGAATGTCAGGTGTGGAGTCAACTATTTCCTTGTTGAAATCAGACACCAGTTTTACCACTATTTATACCTTCTTTTTACCTGTTTTTTTTGGGGGGAATGAGGTAGTTGGGGGTTAAATTACCTGCCCAGGGTCACACAGCTAGGAAATGTTAATAAGTGCCTGAGGCCAGATTTGAACTCAGGTCCTCCTGATTTCAGGGCTGATGCTCTATCCACTGTGCGATCTAGATACCCCATGTGCTTCTTTAATAAACTGGTCCTGTGATTAAGATTCTGCTAACCTCAGTGCTTAGCAGAGGTAAGATCCCTTAAATAAAGTCACATTCTGATGATTCCAGGGGGGATCCTGATTGGGGGCAAATGAACCACAGAGAATGTTGTTGGAGAGAGGTCCCCAAGACTGAGTCCGATCTATCTGTTAGAGATCAGGTTCTGACTCTTGAGCTTACATTGTTATTTTTAATTTTCTTGGTAATTCTATTACTCATGGGAGGCCCGCTGTCTGTGTCTTAAGTCACACAGCCTTCCATCTTTGCTTTTTCTGACTATAAGCTGCAGAAAAGATGGCGGTGTGTCTTGGAAGAGAGCTTTTTTTTTTTTAAATCACAGGTCCAGTACCTATCCCTAACTCTTATGTTGGCAAAATCGAGGGCTTTATTTCCCATCTCCCCTTCTCCCTACTTAGGAGGAAATGAGCTGAAATTCTGGTGTTTATGGTCATGTCTGGAAATATTCTAAGTATTTGCAAAGCTGGACAGCTCTTCCCCAGAAGGAAACCTGGGGAGCCAAGTATGAAGGGAAGCATGAAGGGAAGGGAAATGTATTAGGGACATTGCTCAATCTTGAGGCAGTGGGGTACAGCAGGAAGGCTTTGCAGTCCAAGGAACCGAATTGATTCGAACCTGTTCTGCTCCATACTTTTTCATGCGACCCCTACAAAGTTCTTCAATTTTCTGTATTTCTATTTCGTTATCAGTGAGGGGTTTGGACCAAATGAGCCTACTGTCCCTTCCATCCTAGTATGTGATTATTTTCCAGGATGAGGCAGACAGTTAGGTGGTCCAGTGGATAGAGTGTATTGGGCCTGGAATCAGGAATAACTGAGTTCAAATCTCACTAGCTGTGTGATCCTGAGCCAGTCACTCAACCCTATTTACCTCAGTTTCCTCATCTGTAAAATGAGCTGGAGAAGGAAATAGCAAACCATCCAATATCTTTATTAAGAAGACCCAAAGTATCGGATATGACTGCAGTGACTGAACAACAACAAGGAAGATGGAAGGAAGCTAAAAGAAGATCTGTGATAAGACTTCACAAAATAGATATAGGTTTGCATGTGTCTGTCTGAATGTGTCTATCAATAAGTAAATATATCTGAATGGCTCTGTCCCTACATGTATTTATGTCTTAGTTCTTACCTATGTATTTTTGCATGTATACATGTCTATATGTGTCCACACATGTTTGTGTATGTGGAAACATGTTTTATATATGTATGTGATGCATGTCTGTATTAATGAGAAGCATCCCTTAGCATCTCCAGGTTGTCTGAGATACCTGGGAGTTCCCTTGCTGGCGGTCCTGATCTGAAGAACATGAGCCATGCTGTGTCCTGGCCCTGGGACAAGGGAGGCAAGGAGGATTATGGTAATTATAGCAGCATATGTTCTCAGGCTCTACGGCAGTCCAACTTGTAGATCAAGGCAGGATTATATTCTGCACTTGGGATAAACCAACATCTCTCCTGATTGGGGGCAGTGGGAGTGGAAACTCCATTTGCTCAGTGCACCGAAACCCAAATATTGGACCCCCAGAGCCATAACATTCCAGGCGTGAGTGACCTCCCTATCCTCCCTAGCCCGAAGCCTTTGAAGTCCCCAGCCTCCTTCATTTGTAATCTCCCTCAGAAACAGAAGAATTACTCGGGGCCTTTAACTCCTCCATTTGCAGGTTTAATTCCATAATACCGCCTCTCCCCTCCCCCTGCCGCCCCACTTTATGGAGCCCGCAGGTGTGTGGTCAGACCTGTCAGGTGGGTCTCTGTTTGCATGTCATCTGGGAGTCCGATGGCCTCACCTGGGCACGGCTGAGTGCACACAGCGGAACCGGGGTTAGGGGGAATTGCAGGTGTGAGCCATCAACCAGCTCAGCACTAATCCATCCCAGATTGGGACAGCCTGGGCTGCGGGAGGCCGGGACAGGGTTTGGGTCCACTGGGCCAGGAGGGGAAGGGCAGGAGAAAGAGGGAGGCAGCTGTGCCTGCTTCCCCAGGGTGCCCACTGAGTATAGGGTGAAGAGGGGCTCAGGGAACCAGAGAAGCTGACTTTAAGTACTCAAAGGATTCATAGGGTCCCAGATCTGCAGTTGAAATGACCTATCTAGGTGCTATCTAGACTAACCCCCCTTTTTACAAGTGAGGAAACTGAGGTCCAGATTGGAGAAGTGATAGTATATGATTAGATTACAGGTCTAAATCTGGAAGTGACCTCAGGTAGGCCATTGAGTCCAACCAACCCATTCTTTAGAGGAGAAAACTGAGACTCTTGAGAGATGAGGTATTTTTTTTTCAAAATTCCATAGAAGGAAGTTTTATTTTTCTGTTTTCTTTTCTTTTCTTTTCTATTAAATTCATTTATTTTTAATACACATTGCTTCATGAGTTATGTTGGGAGAGACAAACCCGGGCAAAAGGGAAAAACCATAGGAGAGATTTAAAAAAATCAGAAAAAAGTGAACATAGCATGTGTTGATTTACATTCAGTCTCCTTAGTTCTTTTTCTGAGTACAGACAGCATTTTCTGACCAAAGTCTATTGGGATTGCTTCGGATCACTGAGAAGAACCAAGTTTTTCATAGTTGATCATTGTACATTCATACTATTATTGTATACAATGTATTCCTGGTTCTGCTTGTTTCACTCAGCATCAGTTCAGGCCTTTCTAAAGTCATCTTGTTTATCATTTTTTTTATTAATGCTTTTTATTGCCAATACATATGCCTGGGTAATTTTCCAATATTGACCCTTGCAAAACCTTGTGTTCCAACTTTTCCCCTTCTTCCCCCCATCCCCTCCCCTAGATGGCAGGTAGTCCCATACATGTTAAATATATTATAGTTCATCATTTTTTATAGAAAAATAATATTCCATTACCTTCATGTACCAGAACTTTTTCAGCCATTCCCCAACTGATCGACATCCACTCATTTCCCAATTCTTTGCCTCCACAAAAAGAGCTGCTACAAACATCTTTGCACATGTGGGTCCCTTTCCCACAGGAGGAAGCATTTAAGATTTATCAGAGAAAGTATTTAGAATCTGTATCTTCTAACTCCAGAACTAGAGTTCTTGTCCCTTTTGCCACCCTGCCTTCTTGAGTGGCTTTTGTAGGTCCCAGTATGGTATCGTGGAAAGATTCTAAAATCAGAAGTCACAGGGCTTAGATTCAAATCCTGCCCCTGCTAACTTTATTTATTTATTTATTTTATTATAGCTTTTTATTTACAAGTTATATGCATGGGTAATTTTTCAGCATTGACAATTGCCAAACCTTCTGGTTTCCAATTTTTCCCCTCCTTCCCCCCACCCTTCCCCGAGATGGCAGGTTGACCAATACATGTTAAATATGTTAAAGTATAAGTTAAATACAATATATGTATACATGTCCATACAGGTATTTTGCTGTACAAAAAGAATTGGACTTTGAAATAGCATACAGTTAACCTGTGAAGGAAATCCAAAATGCAGATGGACAAAAATAGAGGGACTGGGATGGCCACGTCCATCATCATATAGTATTGTTGTTGAAGTATATAATGATCTTCTGGTCCTGTTCATTTCACTCAGCATCAGTTCATGTTAGTCTCTTCAGATCTCTCTGAAATCATTCTGCTAGTCATTTCTTAATGAACAATAATATTCCATAATATTCATATACCACAACTTATGCAGCCATTCTCCAACTTATGGGCATCTATTCAGTTTCCAGTTTCTGGCCACTACAAACAGGGCTGCCACAAACATTTTGGCACATGTGGGTCTCTTTCCCTCTTTTAAGATCTCTTTGGGATATAAGCCCAGTCGTAACACTGCTGGCTCAAAGGATATGCACAATTTGATAGTTTTTTAAGCATAGTTCCAAATCACTCTCCAGAATAGCTGGATGCGTTCACAATTACACCAACAACGTATCAGTGTCCCAGTTTTCCCACATCCCCTCCAACATTCTGCATTATCTTTCCCTGTCATTCTTGCCAATCTGACAGGTGTGCCCTGCTACTTTTATTTGCTGTGTAACTTTGGGACAGATACTTCTTTGGACCTCAGTTTCCTCATTTGTAAAATGAGAGGATTGGAATATATAGTGTCTCAGACTGCTTCCAATTCTGATACTCTATAATTCGGTGATACTAGACTTCCTACCGGGAGAACCTGAGCTCAAATCACAACTTTGATAGTGTGATTCACTTCCTGTGCCTCAGTTTCCTTCTCTGTCAAATAGACCTAAAAATACTTATGTTCTCTGCCTTACAGATTTGAATAGTATCTGCTTCTTGTCATGGCAGTTTGGACTATGTACCATCCACTAATCCAATGTGCTTTTACAATTCCTTCACTACTAGTTTGGGGTCTTAATCTCCGAGCCAGTCTTAGGCCACAGCGACATCTCTACGAATATTATATCTCAACCTCTCATTCTTGAACCATTTCCTTTGGCCAGAAGGAGACCATCCAGAACAGACGATGTCCAGGAGTCGATCTTTTTGTGTTGTCACTCCTAAGTTTGAGAATTTATCAGGCAAGGGCTAATACTAAAACATCAGTAGCAGACGGCTGAGACAGGAAACATTTGTTTCTGATTAATTGACAATACAAGTGAGAGAGGGGCCCCCAGCTTCTGGGAAGTCACCCAGGGGACCCCAGAGTGCATTCATACCTCACAATGAAATATAAGTCATTGGTTCAGGGATACCCAAGAATCTGAAGGAGGCTGAGGGTGGAGGCACTTAACTAGGTGGGCATGATGGGAAGAGGCCCTTGAATAGGGGAGAGGCAGGGTGAGGAGATCTGGGTTTTGGGTCCATCTCTACCTAATAAATAAGCTGTGTGATGATGCAGAAGTTGCTTACTCAGGCCAAACCTTAATTTTCTTATTAAAATAAGCAGGCTGGGCTAGGTGATCTCTGAGGTCTGGTCCAGACTACTCAATATTCTAAGACAATGATAATAGCTCATTTTTCTTGATTGTAAACTGTATTTCTTTGCTGTATATATTTCTATAATACTTTAATATTTACAAAGCATGTTACATATATTAACTCATTTAACCTTTTGAAGTGGATGCTCTTATTATCCCTCTTCTTATAGACCTATCTGAAAAATTGGAATAATTATGTATTATTATATAATAATTGTTGTTCAGTCATTTCAGTCATGTCTGATTCTTTGTGACATCATTTGGGATTTTCTTGGCAAAGATACTGAAGTGATTCACCATTTCCTTTTCCAGCTCATTGTCCAGATGAGGAAACTGAGGTAGATGATTAAGTGATGAAGACTTTTATGAAACCTATAAGTGTTTTAAACCATTAAAGCTTAATTTAAAAAAAAAGATCCATTTGTAAAATGGGTTAATAATGTCATCTATATCACTGAGTTGTTGTGAGGGTTAAGTGATATAATCTAACAAAAGTGTTTTGCTCAAAGTGTTATGGGATTATTAGTAATTAAATATATAAAAATGCTAGGACCTGACATACAAAGCAAAAACAAACAAACAAAAAAAAGCGTGCAGCTGTATTGTATCAAGGGGGACAAATTGTATACAGGTTAAATACATACAAACGTGTCTCAGATATTCATTAGCTTCATGGTGCTGGGCAAGTCATCTGTGAAATGAAAATCATACTTGTACTTTCTTTATAAGATTAGGTGAGGATCAGTTGAGATAATGGTTGAAAAGAGTTTTGTACTATTTAAAGCTATAGAAAAGTCTATTATTAATCTCTCATTAAGCACCTCATTATTCTAGATACTGCTGATACAAAGAAAAAAGTGGAATCGTTCCTTCTCTCAAAGATCTTCCTTCATACTGAGGGATGTTCAACATGTATCCAGAGAAATGACGATGAGATAATTTTAGAAAAGAGAGTACCAACAACTAGGAGTAAGAAATCAGGGATGTTTTTATGGAAGAGGTGATATTTGAACTGAACCTTGAAGAAAATCAGGGATTCTGAAAGAGGGAGGCAAGGAGAGAATGTGTTCCAGTTAAATGAGATAGGTTATGTAAGTACATGAATGAATCCCAATGATAAAGCATTTTTAAAGTATTTTATTTTTTCTAATTATATGTAAAGACAATTTTAACATTCATTTTTATATAAAATTTTGAGTTCCAAATTTTCTCCTTCTCTCCATCCCTAAGACAATAAATAATTTGACATAGGTTACATATGTACTAATCATATAAAACATTTTCACATTAGTCTTTTGAAAGAACAGAGTAAAATGGAAAAAAAAACATGAAAAAAAGTAAAAATAGTATTGTTCAATCTGTGTTCAGATAGCATCAATTCTTTCTCTGAATGTGCATAGAACTTTTCATTATGAGTCCTTTGGAATTGTCTTGAATCACTATTGCTGAGAAGAGCTAAGTTCATCACACAATTCAATGTACAGTATTCTACTGGTTCTCCTTACTTCACTTTGCATCAGTTTATGTAAGTCTGATAAAGCATTTTGGAAGTGATTATTATACTCCAGACATGGAAGAAAGAGATAAAATATTGAGTTTGTGGAGCAGCAAATAGGCTTGTTTGATTGGAAGACAAACTGAATGATAGAGAATATCATCATTGTTCAGGCATTTCAGTCACGTCCAAATCTCCATGACCCAAATTGTTTGTTTGTTTTTAGCAAAGAGATTGGAATGGTTTGCCATTCTTTTTCCAATTTACTTTACAGATGAATAAATTGAAGTTAACAGGATTAAATGACTTGCCTAGGATTACACAACTAAGTGTCTGAGGCTAGATTTGAACTCTGGTCTTCCTGATTCCAGACCCAGCACTCTTAGCACTCAACATTATCATTCTGGATACAAAAATGAAGGGATTGTTCCAAGGTTACCTAGCTAGAACCCACTTCTTTTTGTTTTCAAATCCAAGTACTACATTTATATGCTCCCATAAAATGGTTAAAATAAACTATTTAATCAAAGCACAATCTAGGCAAAGATGAAAATGAGAGACAGAGTGAGAGCAGGGGACTAGGGTTAAAAGATTTGGGGTTCTCGATCTTTCCGCTGACTCATGCTTGACTTTGGAAAATTCCCTCCCTTCCTCAGGTGTTGTGTTGATTGTTTATAACATGCTTTGTATTTATTTATATCTGAATGTAACATGTGAACAATATTTTCATTTGAACATTTTTGATTTTCTGTATCAGCCCTCGAGTAGAAATAGCCAAATAGTTGAGATCTGAATGGAAATGGAAGATCTTTATGGCTAATGACAAATGATTTTTATTGCAATTCTTAAATTCTGATTTTAATGAATTGTACTCTTATATATACATATATTTACATATATACATACACATATAGGGTGTGTCCAAAGTCAGTGTAGCCTTACTTTAAAAAAACTTTCATAGCTTAAGATCCTGAAGGTTGCTAGGCCAGAACACAGGCTTTCTGAGTGAAAGCCAATATTTTTTCCATTGATACTCACATCATGCTGTTTTAAGGATGGTTTTTCATCATATTTTTTTTTTTCTGCATCTGGAAAGAATTGACTTTTTTGCATTATAAACCTACCTATGAGAGTTAAATTTAGCCTGAAATTTACAAAAGTTTTTATCTGATTTTTAAAAAATTTCATCTGATTAGCTACATCCAAAGAAAGAACACTGGGAGATGAATATAAACTGCTTGCATTTTTGTTTTTCTTCCCGGATTATTTATACCTTCTGAATTCAATTCTCCCTGTGCAAGCAACAAGAAAACTGTTCGGTTCTGCACACGTATATTGTATCCAGGATATACTGTAACCTATTCAACATATAAAGGATTGCTTGCCATCTGGGGGAGGGGGTGGAAAGAGGGAGGGGAAAAAAATCGGAACAGAAGTGAATGCAAGGGATAATGTTGTAAAAAATTACCCTGGCATGAGTTCTTTCAATAAAAAGTTATTAAAAAAAAGAATAAAAGAATACATTATGGCAAAAAAAAATTCATCTGACCATGTACTAGTAGTGCTGAAGAAAGAATGTTGGATATCAGAGAACTTGGGGACTTCACTTGGTATTTTACAAGTAGAGAACCTGAGTTCAAATCCCATTCCTAATGTTTATTATTTGTGTGACCTTAAATAAGGCATTTAACTTCTTCTAAGTCTCCCTTTCTTCATCTATAATATGAAGAAGCTGTAATAAATGATCTCTGAATTTCTTCCAGTTTTATATCTATGAGTTGATGAGCTGGATTTAAATCTCTGCCACTTACTAGCCAGGTCATTCTAGTCTTAGCTAAGTCTAGCTAAGCCATTCTAGCTTTTAGCCACAGTCTCTTCATTTGAGGGGGTGGGACTACATGATCTCTAAGGTCACTTCCAACTTTAGATTCAGCATTATCTTTATTACCATAATCCCCAAAATTCTTCCAATGATGGGGTATTTATGTGAATCCTGGAACTCCAGGATCCTGAAAGAATCAAATTTGCTGCTGATTGAATGATGATGATGTTTTAATTAAGTAATGTTTATTAAGGCAAGAAGCTGAGTATCAGAGGGGTTAGAGGGCTGGCTTTAGGGTATGCATGATTTGGGATTTCATTCTTGATTCAGAGTGGCTATGTAATTCTGCTCAAGTTGCTTAACCTTAGGAAAGCTCTTTAATTCTGTCAATTATAGTAGGATGTGGATTTCTACTGGTGGAGGGAGTTTTCACACAGGAAATTCCCAATGATGATGAAATAACAGGTCAGGACCTTGGCCCCTCCAAGGTACAAAGAAAGCATTTTGCTAAGTACTGTAGGTACAAAGACAAAAAGGGAGTGCCTGTCCTCGAGGATCTTATATTTTCCAAAGGAGTAAATGTAAGATAAAGATTGTGGGTTTGGAGGTGTGTAATGGTGATTCCATCAGAGGTGACATTTGAGCAGAGTCTTGGAGGAAGCCAGGGATTTTAAGAAGGGCAGGTGAGAAAGGATCACATCCCAGGTGTTCAACTCTGGAGAAATCACTCAACCTCTTAGTGCCCTAAGCCGAATTAGTAGGGGGATCAGACAAGTCACATGTCTACATTGTGAATGCTCAAAAGAGATTTCTCCTAAAGCAGGGCTGTGTCGAAAAGCATCCAGCTTCTAATATCCGGTTCATCTTCTATGAGACTCAAGCGACTATCATCAGAGTTCATCATAAATATTTTGAGATGTTTCTGGAGATATAAAACTGATACTGGGTAGGGAAGAGTTCTGGGGTGTCCTTTGAGACCCTTCTGGACATAGGAAATAAACACACTTGGACACAGCCCTTGTCAACTCAACATGAATGTGGTCAGGGCTGAAAAAGTGCACTCTCCCTTGGAAGGAAAGTTTGCCTCAATGCTTTTAACCCCTTTGCCTATAAAAATGTTTTTTTTTTTTTAGCTTGTGAGGAAGAAAAAACACCCAGAGAAAATTGCTGGGTCTTCCTTTCCTTTGGTTTATTATTTTTTTTTTAGCCAAAGCATAAGACCTTACTTAGGTGAGTAGCAATTAGAGCATTTTTGTGGTTTATTTCCTGATCTAACTGCTTACGTATGAAGAAAGAAATTCTGACAAGTTGGAGTTAACCTGGATCTTACCGAAAGTGTAAAACCAAAACATTTTTGGAAAGATTTAGACAGAAAAGTCAGTTGGAATTTCTTTTAATCAACCAAGTCTTGCTTTTCCTAGATTGTCCCCCTCTGTATTCTGACCCCCAACCAAGGAGATTAATTTCATGGGAAGTTAAAAGAGTTTCCTTTGAATTGGCTTGTTATTTAGTAACACTGGATGCCCATGGGTATCTTAGAACCAGGAATAACAATCAAATTGCTAATGTGGTTTACAAGAATATCCTGAGTTAATATAACCCCTTTCGTCAGGAAATCACAGCCTGTTTTGGCAGAGTTCACTCCATTTTTCTTACTGTTGTCCTTGGCATAAAGGGCAGAACAGGTCTTAGATCTCCCATTTTACAGAAGGATAAACTCAGAAAACACTGAGTGACTGAATGCCAATTTAAAAAATAAATTATAAAATCAGTATTGATAATGACAATAACATGATGATGATGATGATGATGTTTGATAACTGATTTCATCGGCATAGGGAATTTCTTATGAGGAAACCTCCTTCTACCAAAGTAGATCTGTATCTGCTCTGCAATTTAGAGTGTTAAAGCATGATCTGGATATCTGAGATTAGCTATCTCTCTTTTGCCCTATTCTGTCTCTAAAGTAGCATCTAAATGACTCGGAACCTGTTTCAACTAATTCAGTTTTATTAATAATTTTCCTAGGACCTATGTGAGATACTGGTTCAACTAATTCAGAGTTTTATTAATTTTCCTAGGACTTATGTAAGATACTGGTAAACAAAGACAAAAATAAAACAACCTTCCAGTCTCAATAGCAGTAATGTCAATGATAATACAATGACGATAAAGTGTGATGATGACAAAGAAAATGAAAATGGTGGTAATGTCTGAATTCAAGATTTCATTTTTGCATTGAATTCTTAGTATCGAAACGCCTTTCACACATAAATTTTACCCTACTTTGTTTTCTGAGTTTATCCTTCTGTAAAATGGAAGATCAAACACCTGCTCTGCCCTTTATGCCCAGGACAACAGTAAGAAAAATGGAATGAACCCTGTGATTTCCTGACAAGAGGGATTATATTAACTCTTAGGTAACTGCCTGGGGAATTGAGAAGTTCCAGAGACTTGCTCAGAATGAGGCAGCTAGTATGAGTCAGGAAAACCTGAGTTTTCCTAGTTTCAAAGGTTATCCTCTATCCAGTGCACCTTGACCATTACCACCATCAGTATCTTAATCACAACTAGCATCATTATTCTCATCATGATGATCACTATCACCTACCACCATCATTTCCACCATACTGCCATGATAATCACCATTGCACACCCCTTAAACCATCATTGTCATAAGTACCACCATATCATCGCCAACTTTCATTTACCTCCACCACCACCACCATTATCATCATAATCATCTCCATCATGATTTCCATCACTGCCATCAACATCTTCATCATCTCCCTATTATCATCATCATTATCTCTATTACCACAACCCCCAAAATTCTTCCAATGATGGAGTATTTATGTGAATCCTGGAACTCCAGGATTCTGAAAGAATCAAATTTGCTGCTGATTGAAGTGGCAGAAGAGAATACAAGGTAGTATCAGAAGCCTTCTAAGTCACCAACGATTATATATATATGAAAAAAGTAAAAGATATAATCCAGGATGTGAATGGCAGGAAAAGGATGAGCATGTCCCTCAAGTGAGGGATAACAAATGGACAATCTGAGTTCCTAGAAGAAGGTGCCTAAGGTGTTGGCTGGTGAACCAGACTTAAATATGTTATAATTCTTTTATAAGGAATTTAAGGAAAATCATGGACAAAAATCATTGAAGATGAGGAGAAAAGAATGTTACATGTACACTTACAAAAAGAAATTATGTGTCCATCTACTATATTTTCAATTCTATGAAAAGAAGACCCACAGAATGCTATATAAAAACACCCAGAGTATCAGAGTTGGAAGAGAATTCGGAATCATACCTTCCAAAACATACCTGAACACAAATCCCCTCGACAATACCAACAACAATGTGTCCAGGTTTTGTTTGAATATTTCCAGTGAGGGAGAACATGCTACTTTCAGAAATAGCTGATTCCATCTTTGGACAGCTCTAATGTTCTTCTCGTATTAACTTGCTTCTTTGTAATGTCCATCCATAATTTTTAGTTTCATTTTCTGATATAAGCAGAAGAAGTTGAGTTTGCCTTCCATAGGATGCCCTTTTTTTTTCTTTTCAATTCTCTTTTTATTCATGAGCAAATAAAGCCCTTTAAAGAGGAAGAAGAAATCTCAATGAAGAGAATATTATGGAAGAACTCTGATCATTGGTATTGTGACAATACATGGGCTATACAAATAAAAAAGGACTAGACTAAAGATAAAATTAACACATACTAAATTCATCTCTTCTAGTAGATAATTGTTTATCTTCTCTTTGAAAATATGTGGTTGGTCCAGTTCAGGTAATCTTTAAAATCAAACCCAGTTCTAAAACCCTGTCACTATATAAATTTCTTTTTGTTTTTCCTAATTTTACTGCATTTAGTTTTCTTAATAAGAAATATCCTAGATACTTCCAAAGTAGGATGCCCTTTTTGAGTACTTAGAGGTAGACAGGACATCCTCTGGAACTCTTCTTTGTTCCAGATTAAACATCCCCAGATCTTTTAACTGATCCTCATATGGTTTAGTTGCCCTCCTAAAGTAATTTCTGGTTTATCAATGACCTTCTTAAGCTGTAAGGTCAAGAATTGAACACAGCTTTTCAAGCATAGTGTGAGTAGTGTACATCTGGATTATTAATTCTTTAATCTGGGCCTTGATTTTAAGAGACTTGGGATCTATTTTGGTTGACAAGATGTTTACATACTGTCATTCAAAGAAAGATGTAAGCTATTATATGATAAGTCCCAGAATAAATAATATGGTTTTGGAGCACCAAATGAATACCAAGAAAGGAGAGATAACCACTGTGGTCTGCAGAACTTCAGAGAATATGGATCCTGGGTTAATTTCTTCAGATTTTGGTCTATGATCCTAGGAGAGCAGGGATTATTTTTTATTTTTGTCTAGTACCTAGAAGGAAATGGTTGTCAAACGAATGAATCAATAACTGTATGAATGGGTCAAAGAAATTAAAAATAGGGTAAAAATAGGGATCTTATCTTGACCAACTAATTCACAAAGAATCATAGTTATACAGCTATAAGGGACTTTAGAGGCCAAATAATCCAAGTCCCTCTTTATATATGTGCTAAGGTTATCCCCTATATATACAGGATATTGCTGTATGGAGTAGAAAGAGGCAGAATAGATATCTTTAGCATCTTCTTCTCTCATCCTTCGCCAAAGGAGACTCTGATTCCTTCCAGCAAAGCAAACAGGAGGTTGTGAGCCAGAATCTTGACCACTCTGCTTTATTCAGGGAGAAGGGGTACCAAGCTAGAATTACATATATAGATACTGATATAAATAGATAGATAGATAGATAGATATGCTCCCTTAGATGCATTAATTTAGGGAATGTAGTTTCAGGTTCAAACTAAACTTCTTTTATTAAAATAGTATTTTATTTGTCTATATATATATGTGAAGATAGTTTTGAACATACTTTTTGAAAAATAATTATAACTTTTTATTGACAGAACCCATGCCAGGATAATTTTTTACAACATTATCCCTTGCACTCACTTCTGTTTCGATTTTTCCCTTCCCTCCCTCCCACCCACCCCCTCCCCCAGATGGCAAGCAGACCTATATATTCAACATACATTTTTGTAAAAGTTTGTGCTTTAAATTTTTTTCCTCCCTTCTTTACCTCTCCTCTCCCCAATATAGTAAACAACTGGGTATATTAAACATGCAATCCTCAAGCTAAACTTTTGATTACTATTCATTAATACATATCAAAGAACCCTAAACTCTATATTCAAGGTTTGATTCCTCACCAAATACCAATTCTGTTCACAGTAAAGAGCAAAGAAATCCATTTATTCAAGTCTAACATAAAATAGGAACCAGAGAAAATATACATAGTAGAATATGTACCAGATAATACAGAGGGAAGGAGTTCTTCCATCAAGAATGAGATAACTCTGATCATCTAAAAGGTGGATTCCCAGATCTAAACCAAAAGAGAAATTCTCAAAATCTTTAGTGTAGAAGCTGACCATGATAGAGACTTGCTAGCTCCTCTCAACTTTTTTCTAGTCTTATTCTCCCTTCACTTACCTATAATGGAGTCAGCATCATCCCTCATTTCTCTTGAAGCTGGAATGCCAAAGCACCTGAAAAGATTTCAAAGAAGCCCAACGAGAGTGAAGCACTTCAATCTCTTCTCCCCCACAATCCCCAGCTCTGATCTGACCCTCAGTTATGGTATTCATCTCTACAATTGGAAGAGAGATCCTCATTTTGGAATTTAGGACTTGAGTTACATATTTAAGAGAACACTGAATTTTAGTGAAAAATTTGAAATAGTTTTGAACAAGGCTACTGACTTTTTGCTGTTATATATTACAACTCAAAGTTAGATAAGATTTTTCTCCCAATAATTCTATTTGACAGTACAAATAATTATCATCCCCATTTGATAGATGAGGAAATTGAGGATCAGAGAATTTGACTCTGTCTCTGTCTGGCTCTCCCTCTTTCTCTTTCTTTCTGTGTCTCTCTGTCTCTTTATTTCTCTCTTTTTTCTCGGTCTCTCCCTCTCTGTATCTGTCTCTCCATCTCTGCATATTTCTTTTCTCAGTGTCTCTCTCTCTTTCTTTCTCTCTCTTCTTGGTCTTTTCTTCTCTGTCTCTCCATCTGTTTCTGTCTTTCTGTGTATCTAGGAAACTAATAAAGCTTAAAAACATTTTAGAGATCGGTAAGTGATCTCTTGGGAGGGAATGGGCTTCTCTCCTAGCAAAGGCTGAATTATGGATTGTGGGAATGTTATAGATACTGATTCTCATTCAGTCACAGGCTGGACTCAGTGGTCACTGATGTCTCTTCCAACCCCAGAGTTATAATCCTGTGGTGACTCTTAGCTCTGTTAGAATTTACCACCAATCCCTTAAGGAGTCACAAGAAACAACCTTGGATCAGATATCAAAATTATAATGAAATGATAGAATCAAAGGCTTGGAGAGTTGGAAGGAAGCCCAGAAGCAGTGCAGTCCGACTCATCCTTGAAAGGAATCCTGACTGTACCACACTAGACGAGTGGTCATCCAATGCCTGTTTAAAGGCCTCTGTGGAGGGGAAACATGTTCTGTCTTGCGGCTGCCTCTTCCACTTCTGGACAGCTCCAATTATCAGACATCTAATTATTCCTGACAACAAACATCGAGCCTAAATTTGCTTCTTTGTCATCTCCACCCACTGCTTTTTAGCTCTGCTCTTTGAGGTTAAACAAATCTAATACCTCTTCCATAGGACAACCCATCCAAATACCTATAGATAGCTGTCCCCACTCCTTCCTCCTTTCCCCCATGACTAAATGTGATTCTTCCCTTTTTCGGCCTAAACATCTCCAGTGTCGTGCAGTGACCTTTATGTATCATGGATGCGAGACCCTCCACCATGCTGGCTGTCCTCTGGATACTATTCAGCTTGCTTAACGGATGCAAAAAAAGTAAAAACAATATTTCCTATGGAGTCTCTGAGGGCAGAAGACAGAGGGTATATCAATTTCTCATTCCCAGAATCTGCGCCTCTCAATTCAGCCCAAGATTTCATTAGTGGATGAGTATTTTTTTCCTACTATAACAAATCCCATGCTGTGTATAGACATGAGAGACAACACTATCTCTCTCTTTCAGGGAATATAAGGATTTCAGCAGACACGGGGTAGGTGTTTACTAATTCATTGGACTATGTTGTGATTAAGTCTCTTACCTAAAAACATTTTGTTTATGCATGGATTTAAAAGTACAACACAATACCTCCCTATCAGCCGACTGAGAGCAATCGTCACACATGTGTTGGCTCCACTCGTAATCGCCAGTCTGCCGCGGTGCTTTACGGCTCGGGCTGATAAAGGCAATTCTAATTGAGTATACACATTAATTATCAGTAATATTACCGCAGCTATTCACATGTGTCAGGGCAGTCTCTGGATTTCAGGAGGAATGGTTAGAATTATCCTTATGAGTTGTTATATTTTGTTCTTTGTGGGGAAATGTTCCCCTCATTTCTCTCTTCTAGAATATATCTTAATGTGAAGAAGACAGAGACAGAGATGGAGAGACAGAGAGAAGAAGACTGAGAAGAGAGAGAAAGAGGAGAGAAAGAGGAAGAGGAGAAAAAGGAGAGATACAGAGAGAGACAGAAAGACAGAGACAGAGAGGAAAAGACCAAGAAAAGAGAGAGAGAAAGAGAGAGAGAGAGAGAGAAGAGAGAGAGAGGGAGAAAGAGAGAGAGAGAGAAATAGACAGACAGAGATGGAGAGCCAGAGACACAGAGAGGGAGAGACCAAGAAAAAAGAGAGAAATAAAGAGAAAGAAAGACACAGAAAGAAAGAGAGAGGGAGAGACAGACAGAGACAGAGTCAAAGAGAGAGAGACCAAGAAAAAAGAGAGAGAGAGGCAGAGAGACAGAGAGGAAAAGAGATAAGGGAAAGACAGAAAAAAAGAGAGACTAAGGAAAAGACGAGACAGAAAGACAGATATACAGACAGACAGAAGCAGACACAGAAACAAAGAGATAGAAACAAAAAGAGAAAAGGTTTCCAGATTCTAAAAAGGTTCATTAATCACTCATTGGTACTGGATTATAAATTAGCCCTTTTATTAGAAAAATCATACATACATAGGTATGTGTACATACACACATATACATAGATGTATAAATATATACATATATACACACATATGTAAGTATATATATATATATACACACACACACACACACACACACACACACACACACACACACACACACATATATACACTTATGAGCAAGGGTGATAGAGAGGAAAGAAGAATGAATTTTCTTGGCCCTGATGCCTATCAGCTGTGTAACCTGAAATAGGTGTCTCAACCTCTCTGAACTTCATGTTCTTCTTACAAAATAAAGATTATAAAACATGCACTGTCTAGCTCGTAGCATTGTTAAAAGGGAAGTCCTCTATAAAGCTTAAGTGCTATGGAAATGTGAGCCGCTGTTATTATTTTGGAACTTGTGTAAAACAGATGAAAAAGGAAAACCAGACCTGTCAATCTCTGGTTATCTGAAGCAGCATCTTATTGGACCTTAATGAGGTCTGCCTCTAAGCTAAGGGCAGGGCCCCGCCACTTTGGAGTGACTGTCTGTCAAAGCTATAGCACACAGACCCAGTCACTAAAGCTCCTTTTACCAAATGACCTTGAATTCAACGTGAACACATTTAGTGAAATAGAATAATCTGGTAAAACAGAGAGTAACTAAGCAATCCCTTTTAGTTTATTTTTAATATTTATTTAATATTTTCATTTTCCTATTATATGTAAAACTTTTTACATTTGTTTTTCAAACTGAGTTCTAGATTCTCTCCCTTCTGTCCCACCCCCACCACTAATTAAGAAGTCATATGTGAAGTTATGCAAAACATTTTCATGAAAGTCATGCTGTGAAAGAAAACAGATCCCCCCCCCCAAAAAATCCTCAAGAAAAATAAAAGAAAGAAAAATTAAAAAAGGAAAGAATATGGTTCACTTTGTATTCAAGCACAATCAGTTCTTTCTCTGGGTACTGATAGCATTTTTCTGCATAAGTCCTTTAGAGTAATTGTGGATCATTGTAATAAACATGTATTTTAAATTGACTATTGCCTTGATAAATCCTCAAAAATGTGATTGTCTCATATTCTAATTAACCAACTTGTTTTCCTAATATACTGGCTCTCCCTTCTCCCTCCCTCTCCCTTCTCCCTCCCTCTCCCTTCTCCTCTCCTCTCCTCTCCTCTCCTCTCCTCTCCTCTCCTCTCCTCTCCTCTCCTCTCCTCTCCTCCTCTCCTCTCCTCTCCTCTCCTCTCCTCTCCTCTCCTCTCCTCTCCTCTCCTCTCCTCTCCTCTCTCTCTTTCTTCTCTCTTCTCTTTCTTTTTCTCTCTCTTTCTCTGTCTCTCTGTCTCTTTCCTTCCCCCTCCCCTCTGTCTGTCTGTCTGTCTGTCTCTCTATCTCTCTGTGTTTGGGGAGGGGAGGATACATCAGGATACACCAGTCAATTATTGATTCATTTTGAGGAAACTTGCTGCAGCTCTACAGAATACTAGCTTTCTTTGGAGAGAAAATAGAAAACCTCATGCAGGTTTTAAGCGTTATGACATCTTAGAGTAAGAACTGGAATGGATACTAGAGTATGGAATACAGTTATTTTCTGCATTTTCTCCCTAGATCACACTCATGCTTACTTTGTTCAGAGGGTTCTTGTTCTGTGACTTCATATATAGCCTCTTAAGTACTGTAGTTCTAAAGAAAACATATGCACCTTTTGTTTTTCTTCCCAGGTTATTTTTACCTTCTGAATCCAATTCTCCCTGTGCAACAAGAGAACTGTTCAGTTCTCCACACATATATTGTATCTAGGATATACTGTGACATATTTAATATCTATAGGACTACTTGCCATCTAGGGGAGGGGGTGGAGAGAGGGAGGGGAAAAGTCAGAACAGAAGTGAGTGCAAGGGATAATGTTGTAAAAAATTACCCAGCCATGAGCTCTGTCAATAAAAAGTTATAATTATTAAAAAAAAAAGAAAACATATGCACTAGAAAGGAAGGAAGGGAGGGAGGGAGAAAGGGAAGAAGGGAGGAAGGGGAGGGAGGAAGGAAGGAAAAAGAAGAAGAGAGGGAGGAAAGAAGGCAGTAAAATCGGAAGGGAAAGAGAAAGGAGAAAGAGAAGGGGAGAGGTGGGAAGGGAAAGAGGGAAGGAGGGGAGAGATGGGGAGAAAGAAAGGGAGAGAGAGAGAGAAAGAGAAGAAGGGAGGAAAGAAGAGAGGAAGGAAAAGAAAAAGAGAGAGAGGAAAGAAGGAAGTGAGATAAGGAAGGGAAGGAAGAAAAGAGGGAAGGAGGGAGGAAAAGAGGAAGGGAAGGAGAAAGGGAGATTGTTCAAAAGATAAAACCAACTTTCAAATGCTTAGCTTAACTGAGTTCCATTTTATTTTTGCCAAAAGTTAAAATATCGAAATCCTAAAGAAGCAGGCATCTTCCCTCCCAGGGCTAAATAATTAGCATCAGGGTTTGTCGAACCTGGATAAGAGAAGGTATTTTCTCGGTATTTCTTCCTAGTCTACAATAATTCCCCTATGCTCCTGGGTTAAAAAAAACAATACAAAACAAACATTCTATTTTACAGGATAATTCTCAGCTAAGGTCAAGATTAATTCTCAGAAGCTAACATAGCACTCCAAAAGGTGTTTCTACATTATTAAGTCATTAATATGCATTTGATTTTGATGAAGAAATTTTATACCAGAAGGTGTCAACAATCCAGTACCTTCAGAGGAACCAAACTTACCAAAAAGATTAATTTTTTTTAGATATCTGAAGACTATCTCTAATTAATCATTAAAAATTTCAAGTTGTAACTTTTTTTGAAGGAGAATCTTAATGTTACATTTCCCTACCTTCTTAAAAATAATAAAAAATGTGATTTAACATTTTAAAACTATGCTCTACATCTGGATTGTTTTCACTATCCTATAATTTCCCTTACACTATCCCCATCAATAAAAAAAGACCCAAAAAACAAAACTCTTGTGTCCAAAAGCTAGACATTATTTGTTTTATCTGTTCTCACAACACTCTCTATTTCTCTTATGTGTTATACAAGTCTAGTTTGTATCTTATTTGCCTCTCTTATCTCAACCTACTAGAATCATCATGCAACACATTCACAACTAGGAACCTTCTCTACAGCATTCCTGCCAACTGGTCATCCAGATTCCATTTGAAGATCCAAGTAGATGTGGAAATCACACCTGCTGAGAAAGGGACTTTGACATTCACACAGCTCTATTAGTTAAGGAATTCTTCTTGATATAAAGACAAAACTTTTGAGCATTCCACCTATTGCTTCTAGTCCTATTATTTGCACCCAACAAAACAAATCTAAAAATCTCTCTTCCATATGTTAACTCTTTCCATATTAAGTGCATGGAAACAATTATAACACCATGTTTTCCCACCTATTTCCTTATATTAAATATTTCTTGTCTGTTTAATTCTCATGTGATATGCTTTTCTACTTTCTCCATTTTGCCTCTTCTAGTCACTTTCCAGTTTGTTAATACCCTTCCTAAAACATGCTGCCTAATAAGTGAACAAGATAATGTAGATGTGGGCTAGTGAGGACAGAGTACAGCAAGACCATGAGCTCCTCTTTCTGAGACATGATGCTCCTATTAATGAAAAGTGAACCAATCATGGCAACCCATGTCACATCATTGAACTTGCTCTCCATTAAAGTCTTCACTTTTTTTTTGTTATGGAAACTGTGTGTAATCATATTGTGGCTTCTTTTGAATCCTACACTATGATGTTTTTCAGAATTCAAGTTTCCTCTTTAATTTCATTTTTATTAGATTGGATGATTTAGTTTTATCACTGTGGTTCTTCAATCATTTCAATCTGTCCAACACTGTGACTCCATTTGGGATTTTGGCAAAGATATTGGTATGATTTGCCATTTCCTGCCCAAGTGCATTTTGCAGATGAGGAAACTGAGACAAATAGGGTTAAGTGACTTTCTCAGGATCACACTACTAGGAGTGTCTGAGATTAGATCTGAACTCAGGTCTTCCTGACTCTAGAACTGGCTTTCTATCCACTATGCTACCTAGCTGCCCAAATTCATTATATAATATCTTAGTTATTCTTCCCAGATATAGAATATTTATAGACCATCTAAGCCTTTATGAAAGTCACTGCTTAAATAAAAAAGATGGACAGATCCCTGACTTACTCCACTAGAGATCCTCCACACCCCAGTTCTCATGGATTCATTCGCATGTACAGCTAGATGAATTCATCTAGCTGTATACTTCTCTGTTTATAAATATGTCATGAAAGACTTTCATTAAATATTTTGATGAAATCCAGATATACTTTGTCTGTGATATTTGTCATGTCTGTCCTTCTAGTAATCTTTTCAAAACAGAAAGTTAAACCATTTGACTTGAGCTCTTCTTTTTTGCTTACTCTCATTTGTATTGATATACTTTACGTTAATGTCATATTCATTTCTAAATACATTTTCCTCTACCCAGAAGGCCTCCTCAGGCAAGAAAATCTTTAAAAAAAGGGGAAAAAATCTAGGGTAATTGAACAATAATACATCAATCACAATTAATAGAATCCATAATATTCTATATCCAAAGTACCCAGTCATGGAAGTCAGTCATAAAAGAAGGATGAACTTTCTCAGTTTTTTTCCAGTCAAGGGAGACATGACCTGCTATTACCTTCTTGAGGAACACTGCTTCCCTACCTAGTGTACCCTTTCTTAATGGGTTCTCCGAGCATTCTGAAAATGGAAAGAAACTGACTGGCCCCTAGTTTAGAGTATCTACTTTCTTTTCTCTCCTGTGTATTCCAAAGAACATCTTTCACTTTCTTCTACTGCAATTCCTTTCCAACTCTTCATTATTTTTCTGATATCACTCACAGTAGCTCTATAATCAGATATGAAAAGTCACTTCTTTTGAAATAGAAGATGGAAAGAGCAATGGACTTTGAATAATCACAGCTTCCATTTATGTAATGCTTTAAGCTTGCAAAAACACTTTTCAAATATAATCTCATTTTACCTTCACAAGACTTCCTAAGAGCTAGGGTGATATTATCCACATTTTACAGAGGAGGAAACTGAGGCAGACAAAGTTGAGTGACTTGGTCAGAGTCACATAGCTAGTAAGCAAATTTGAGGCCATATTTGATTTCAGATCTTCCTAGTTCTCGCAGTAGCTAGATAACATAATGAATACAGGTCCAGCTCTGATGTCTAGAGGATTCATCTTCAGAATTCAAATCCAGATTCAGATACTTACTAAGTTGTGTGACCCTGGTCAGTTTATTCAAACAGTTTGCCTTAGTTTCCTTATCTGTAAAATGAGCTGGAGAAGAAAATGGCATATTATTCCATTAACTTACCAGCAAAACCCCAAATTGGGTCACAAAGAGTCTGACATGACTGAAAAACAACTGAATACTTCCTACCTCCAGGCCATTTTGTATTCACCATATCCCCTAACTGCTTCTGTTAGCTCTCTAATTGTATCAGTAGATCTGAATGTGTATCTCTTCTAACATTTACCAGCTGCGTGACCATAAGCATTGACTTCCTCAAACTCAAATTTCACACCCCAACTCCCAGTGTTATAGTGAGAAAAGTGCTTTGTTAACCTTAAAGCATGTTAGGGATGAGCTATTACCTTGGACTGTAATTTCTCTGGCTCTATTGACTGGCACTCATAGAGGACTACTGAGTGCCCTCTTATCACCTCTTCACTCATCTTTACTTTCAATTTTCTGTTATTCTCCATTCTATCTTTCCCAGTCTGAAGATGTTTCCTCTTAGCACAGAAAAAAGAAGAGAAAGACTTGACTGGTTCTGCCTCTTCTCTAAAAGCCATTATCTACTATCCCACTCATCTAGAGTCAGATCAAGGTATCTTTTTTTCCCTCTTGCTCTCTCTCTGCTTTTTATCTTTTGTTAGAGTTTATAAACAGCTAGGTGACCTAGTGACTAGAATTCCAGGCCTGGAGGCAGGAAGATCAGAATTCAAATCTGACCTAGACATTTAGTAACCGGCCAAGTCACTCAACTTCTATCTGCACCAGTTTCCTCATCTGTAAAATGAACTGAAGAAGGAAATGACAAATCACTCTAGTATCTTTGCCAAGATACCCTCAGAACCAATATTAAATCAAGCCCCTTAAAGAATTCAGGAGCAACAGAATCCACAAAAAGATGGAGTAAAACAAATTTCCAGCCCAATATAATTTATTTATTTACTTATTTTTAATTATAGCTTTTTATTTACAAGATATATACATGGGTAATTTTTTAGCATTGACAATTGCCAAACCTTTTGTTCCAATTTTCCCCCACCCCCTCCCAGATGGCAGTTGACTAATACATGTTAAATATGTTAGAGTATAAATTAAATACAATATATGTATACATGTACATACAGTTATTTTGTTGTACAAAAAGAATCGGACTTTGAAATAGTGTACTATTAGCCTGTGAAGGAAATCAAAAATGTAGGCAGACAAAAATATAGGGATTGGGAATTCTATGTAATGGTTCATAGTCATCTCCCAGAGTTCTTTCGCTGGGTGTAGCTGGTTCAATTCATTACTGCTCTATTCAGCCCAATATAATTTAGAAGGACTTCAGGAAAAGTTTGTCTTATTTGAGTAAAAGGGGAGCACAGCAGTCAGGGTTCAGGCAAGCTAGCAGAAGGCTGTTAACTACAGCACAGATTGGCAACCAAAGCTCCATTGTCTGGTCTCAGCAGACCAGTGGCACAGCAATGCCGCTGTGAGTCTCCAACCCCAACACAGTAGGCAAATTACCAGTCCCAGAATCCAGGGAACAACAGACACACCTATGCCAGGCCACCTTAGGATAATGGGCAAGTTACAAACTTCAGAGGCCTCAGTGAAAAATTAGGAACTAAGCTTCAAGCCCTTAGTACAAGGAACTTAGGACAGTGCCTTCAGTATTCCAGGAGCAGATCTCAACTTTTAAAAAATGAGTAAAAAAATGAAAATGAGCCCTGAGCATAGAAAGCTACTATGGTAACAAGTAAGATCAAAACACAAACTTAGAAGAGTACAACAATGTCAAAACGCTTGCCCACAAAGTCTCAAAGGGTAATATGAATTGGTATCAAGCCCACAAAGTCCTCTTGGGAGAGCTCACAAAAGGTTTTAAAAATCAAGTAAAAGAGGTAGAAAAACTGGGAAAAGAAATGAGAATTTGCAAGAAAATTATGAAAAAAGAGTCAGCATCTGGGAAAAGAAAGCACAACAATTGACTGAAGAAAACAACTTAAAATTAGAATTAGCCAAATTGAGGGAAAACTAATCCACTGGGGGAAAAAAAAACAACTCCTTTAAAAGCAGAATTGGCTAAATACAAATGAAGGCACAAAAGAACTGAAGAAAATACTTGTTTAAAAATTAGAATTGCGTTGGTGCAGTGGATAGAGCACCAGTCCTGAAGTCAGGAGGACCTGAGTTCAAATGTGACTTCAGACACTTAATGCTTCCCAGCTGTGTGACCCTGAGCAAGACACTTACCCCCAATTGCCTCAGCAAAAAAAAAAAAAATTGGGATTGGGGAAGGGGAAGATAATGACCCTATGAGACATCAAGAATCAGTCAAACAAAATCAAAAGAATGACAATATAGAAGAAAATTTAAAATACCTCATTGGAAAAACAACTGATATGGAAAATAGATCCAGGAGAATTAATTGAAGAGCTATTGGACCACTTAAAGGCCATGATAAAAAAAGAGCTTGGGCAACATCCAAGAAATTATCAAGGAAAACTGTCCTGATATTGTAAAACCTGAGGATAAAACATTGATAACTTCCTGAAAGAGATCCTCAAGTGAAAAAAATCAAAGGAATACTGTAGCCAATTTTTCAGAACTATTAGGTCAAGGAGAAATTATTACAAGTAGTCAGAAAGAAACATTTGAAATATCAAGGAATCACAGTCAGAAATGTACATGATTTAAAAGCTTGAATCAGAGAACTTGGAATATTCTGGAAGGAAAAAGAGCTTGGAATACAGCCAAGAGCCAACTATATAGCAAAACTGAGCATAATATTTCAGGGGGGAAAGATTGACATTCAAGGAAATAGGGGATTTTTAATATTTTCTGATGAAAAGACCAGAGCTGAACAGAAAATTTGATCTTCAAATACAAGATTAAGAGAAGCACAAAAAGGTAAACAGGAAAGAAGCAAAACATAGCATTTGATAAAGTTGAATAATCCTTACATGGGTAACTCTTTAAGAATTGTATCTCTATTAAGGCATGTAGAAAGAGTATATTTAGACAGAGAGTGTCTTTGATGTGATGATAAAGTTAATTAAGGGGTGAAAAAAAGAATTATGCTGGGAGAAGAGGAAAGGGGGAGGCAGAATGGGGTAAATTATATCATATGAAGAGGCATGAAAGACCTATTACAGTAGAGGGAAAGAAGGGAGGGGTTGAGCATTGTTTGAACCTTACTCTAATTGGATTTGGCTCAAAGAAGGAATAACGTACACATTTAGTTGGGTAAAGAAATCTTGTCCTATGAAAGTAGGAGGCAAAGATAAAAGAAAAAAGAGGGGGCTAATAGAAGGGAAGGTAGATTGAACATGTGATGATCAGAAGTAAAATACTGATCAGGAGGAACAGGGTGAAGGGAGAGAAAGCAAATATAAATTGGGGGGAAATAGAATGGAGGGAAATACAGTTAGTAATCATAACTGTGAATGGGAATGGGATGAACCTTCACATAAAACAGAAGTATATAGCAAAGTAGATTAAAAACCTGAATCGTACAATATGTCATTAATAAAAAATATATTTGAATCAAAGAGGCACACACAGGGTAAAGGTTAAAGAATGGAGAAGAATATATGATGCTTCAGCTGATGTTAAAAAAGAGCAGAGGTAGCAATCCTGATCTCAGACAAAGCACAAGCAAAATTAGATCTAATTAAAAGGAAACTACATCTTGCTAAAAAATACCATAGGCAATGAAATAATATCAGTGCTAAATACAGATGCACCAAGAGCTATAACATTCAGATTTATAGAGAACATAGACATCAAAACTATATTAGTGGGGACTTCAACCTCCCCCTGCCAGAATTAGATAAAATCTAACTACAAAATAAACAAGAAAGAAATTAAGAAGATGAATAGAACTTTAGAAAAGTTAGATATAATAGACCTCTGGAGAAAAAATGATTGGAGTTAGAAAAAAGTACACCTTTTTCTTAGTGGTGCAAGATACCTTTGAAAAAACTGACCATGTATTAGAACATAAAAACCTCACATTCAAATTCTGAAGCAGTAATATTAAATGCATTCTTTTCAGATTATGATGCAAGAAAAATTATATGTAATAAAAGGCGATGGAAAGATGGCTCAAAATCATTTGGAAACTAAGTAATCTAATCCTAAAGCATGAGTGGGTCAAATAAATCATAGAAACAATATATTTATTAAAAATAATGATAATAATGAGACAAAATACCAAAATTTATGGGATGCAATGAAAGCAGTGAAGATTAGGGTAAGTTTTATATTGCAGTAGAGCTTATAGAAATAAATGGAGTCTTCCTTAACAGAATAAGTAGTCTCTAAAACTATTGGCAAGCATTAGCTGTA
Source organism: Antechinus flavipes (assembly GCF_016432865.1). Lineage (NCBI taxonomy): Eukaryota > Metazoa > Chordata > Mammalia > Dasyuromorphia > Dasyuridae > Antechinus > Antechinus flavipes. Next base: position 39,666,143 of record NC_067400.1, read on the forward strand.
ATGGGGATAGACTAGAAGCCTTTCCATTAACTTCAGAGGGTGGAACAAGGATTCCCATTATTATCATTATTATCCAATATTATACCAGAAATGTTAGCTTTAGCAATAAGAGAAGAAAAAGAAATTGAAGGAATTTCAATAGGCAACGGGGAGGCAAAACTATCATTATTCAAAGATGATATGATGGTATACATAGAGAATCCTAGAGAATAAACTAAAAACCTATTGAAATAATAAACAACTTTAGCAAAATTATAAGATATAAAATAAACCCACATAGGTCAAGAACATATTTTATATATCACTAACAAAGCTCAGCAGCAAAAGAGAAAGAAATTTTATTTGAAATAACTGTAGATGGAATAAAATACCAGAAGTCTACATGCCAAGACAAAGCTAGGAATTAAATGAGCACAATTACAAAATACTTTTCACACAGATAATGTAAGATCTAAACAACTGGAAAAAAAACCCAGTTCATGGATAGAACAAACTAATATAATAAAAACGACAATTCTACCTAAATTAATTTACTTAATTTCCAAACCAATTAAACTACCAAAAATTATTTTATAGAATTAGAAAAAATAATGGCAAAATTCACCTGGAATAACAAAAGGTCAAGAATATCAAGGAAATTAATGGGGGGAAATGCAAAAGAAAGTAGTCTAAGCATGCCAAATTGTCTCAGCAATCATAAAAACTATTTGGTACTTTTTAAGAAATAGAATCATGAATTAGTGGAACAAATTAGGTACACAAGACATAGTAGTAAATGATTATAATAATTGATTATTTGATAAACCCAAAGATTCCAATTTCTGGAAAAAGGACTTGCTATTTGACAAAGACTGCTGAAAAAATTGGAAAATAATATGGTGGAAACTAGCCATAGACCATCATCTCTCACTGTTTACCAAAATAAAGTTAAAAGGGGTACATGATTTAAATATAAAGGTTGATACAATAAATCAGGAGAGTTGGGGTTGGTTTACTTGTTGGATCTTTGAAGAAGGGAAGGATTTATGAGCAATCAAGAGTTAAAGAACACTATGAAATGCAGAATGAATAATTTAAATTACATTAAATTTAAAAGTTTTTGGACAAACAAAACCAATGCAATCAAGACTAGGAGGAAAACAAAAAGATGGAAAACAGGCTGATTTTTTCAAATATAGAAAGAAGTGAGTCACATTTGTAAAACTACAAGTCATTCCCCAATTCATAAATGGTCAAAGGATATGAACAGCTGTTTTCAGATGAAGAAATTAAAGTTATATATATAATTATATGAAAAATTGCTCTAAATCCTTATTGATTGGAAAAATATAAATTAAAACAACTCTGTAAATTAAAACTACCTCTCACCTTTCAGACTGGCTAATATGACAAAAAAGAAAAGTGATAAATCTTGGAGAAGAGATGGAAAAATGCATTGTTGGTGGAGTTGTGAATTGATCTAATCATTCTGAGGATCAATTTGGTCAAAGGGGAATCAAACTGTGCATACCTTTCAATCCAAAAATACCACTACTAGTATCCCAAAGATCATAAAAAGGGAAAAGAGCCTACATATACAAAAACATTTATGACAGCTCTTTTTGTGGTGGCAAAACATTGGATATTGAGGGAATACCCATCAATTGGAGAACAGCTAAATAAGTCGTGGTATATGAATGTAATGCAATACTATTGTGATATAAGAAATGATGAGGTAGATATCAGAAAAAATTGATGATGAGTGAAGGAGAAGAACCTAAGACCATTGTAGACACGAAAACAGTAATACTGTGTGATCAAATATGAGTGACTTTGCTTTTCTCAGAAATACAATGATCCAAGACAATCCCAAAAGACTTGTGACAGAGGAGAAGTTAGATGGTGCAGTGGATAGAGCACCAGCCCTGAAGTTAGAAGGACTTGAGTTTAAATTTGATCTCAGATAGCTGTGTGACCCTGGGCAAGTCACTTAACACCCATTGCCTCAGCAAAAAAAAAAAAAAAAAAAAAAAAAAAAAAGAACTATGACAGAACATGCTATCCAAATTCAGAAAAAGAACTATAAATTCTCAATATAGATCAAAGCATATTATTTTCATCTTTTTTGTTGATGTGGCTTTTCTCATTTGTTCTATTCACAAAAGCACAACTTAAAAATCCTCAATTAAATACTAAATGAGAAATTCTGAAACTCAAAGGAGAGATTAATAAAATTGAAAATAAGAAAACTATTGAACTAATAAATAAAACTAAGAGCTGTTTTTAATGGGAAAAAATGATAAACATCTGATTACTGTGATTTAAAAAAAAAAGAAAACCAGTATCAAAGATAAAAAGGGACAATTAAAGGAATAATTGAGAGAGATTTTTTCCCAACTGTATGCCAATAAATCTGACAATCTAAGTGAAACAGATGGATATTTACAAAAAGTATAAATTGCTCAGATTAACTTAATGTGGAAATATATTTAAATGATTGTACATGTATAATCTATATCCAATTGCTTGCCATCTTGGAGAGGGTAAAGGAAAGAGAGAGATGGAGAAAAATTTGGAATTTGAAATCTTATAAAAATGAATGTTGAAAATTATCTTCACGTGTAATTAGAGAAAATAAAATACTATTTACAAAAAATGATCTAAATCCCAAATGTGATCACTAAGAGTCCAGATATGACTGAAACACCGGAACAACAACAACAACATAGTTTCAGATCCCTTTGAGTTTGATTACCAAAATCCTATTGGCAGTCCTTTATTGTGTTTTTCCTCAAATTTCTGCTCTTCCATCCAACTTATTCACATGTCTTAAAAGCAAAGTCAGTAGTGAGCTTCCTGTACATCCACACATCAGGTTCCTACAGAAAGCTCCTCCTTCCCACTTTGAGATGTATTATATTAATTTGACAAATGCAGAAACATGTTTACAAGGATTGCACATATTTAACCTTTATGAGGTTGCTTGCTGTCTTGGAGAAGGGAGAGACAAGGGAGGGAGGGATAAAAATATGAAACATAAAGTCTTACAAAAATGAATTTTGGAAACTATATGTATATTTGGAAAAATAAAATACTATTGAGGAAAAATGTATAAATTAATAAAAATTATGAGCTCTCACGGTTGAGGAGGGAAGAAGAGAAATATATACATGACATGCTTTTAAGTTTAATATGTTATTATCATTTTCTACATCATTTTTTAAAGCTAGTCAACAAAACAATAAACCATATATTGATTTGCAAGAAAAAAAGATATATTGTATCTATAAACTCTTGGAATACAAAGGCTGCACTGTTTATCTTTGGATGAAATTTGCATCTTCTCCAATATCCCAGTGCAACATGTAACACATAATAGATGTGTTATAAGTTATTGTGGAATAAATAATTTCTAAAAATTAACTCTTCATTGTGTTACAATGGAAAAGGTGTTAAGATTTAAAGTCAGATTACTGTATAACCTTGGACAGGTCGCTTCACTTCACAAAATCACAAAATTATAGAAACTGAAATTTAAAGGAATCCCAATGACCAACTATCTAGTCCAACTCAGAAAGAAAATGTAGCTGACTATTAAACAAATGGCTGTCCATCCACTCTCTTATTCAATGAATGTCTTCAAAGACATCCAAGAAGGAGGAACACACCATCTCTTGAGGTAACCTTATCCAATATTGGATCAATGTAATTCTGAAATTTTTCATAACATTGAATGTACATTTGCTTCTGTGATTTCTTCTCATTGATTAAGGTCCTGCCTTTTAGGGTCAAATGGAATAAATCTAGTCTATCTGTACATGGCAGATCTTCAAATATTTGAATAATCTCATTTTCTTCCTGAATGTTCTTTTCTCTAGAGTACCTTCAACTCCCTGTTCCATCAACTGTTCCTCATATAATAAAAATTTAAGACCATTCATTGTCCTAATTGTCTTTCTTGGACACACTCCAGACTCAAAATTCTTTCTTTCAGAGTCCTTCACTTTCTTCTTCTAAGGTTCAAGGCTCATCACCATTCTGCATTCTTAAGGTTGACCCTTTAGAGAAAAATGTTGTAGAATTTACTGCATCTTCCAATTATTTCTAAAGGGTTTTAAGGCTAATATAAACTAAAGAAAAAGTACAAGATTAACTGGCAGAATTGAGGAATTAAATAAAAGAAAGTTTAAAAGGTATCTCTAAAGGATTCCACTGAAACTATTCCCCAGGATAACAGCGGCTTAGATTCTTCTTAAATATCCTCTCAGGACCCCAGTTTGTTCTGATAAACCATTTTAATGTCTCACCTCTTATGAGGAAGTTCTTCCCAATGTCTAATCTAAAATTATCCAATAGTAATTTAAGCCCATGAATTATTGTACTGCTCTCAATGGGAACAAAGAACATTTACTCATTCCTGATTCTATAATAACTCTTCAGACACTTGATGACAGGTGTTAGGTTTCTTCTTGGTCTTGCCTTCTTTAAGCTAATAAACCCAGTTCCTTTAACCTTTATTGGAAGGGCTTATTAGTCAAACCTTTAATCATTTTTATTGCTTAACTTGGTGGTTTTCAAAGCCAACATTTCAATTCAATCAGTTAACCAAAACTGAACAAAGTCAATTGATAAAAAATGACCAATGTAAAATGTTGTAGAGAAGATTTTTTTTAACAATTATTATAGACCATATCACTTTTCTGAAGGTCATGCTTCAAAATAATTAGTATTGTGTTATTCACTACAATTTAACTAATTGCATACTTTGACTCCCAGAACATTATCATAATCATCTTCCTCTTTATTTTTCTCCCCTTCCTTCTATTTTTTCCTTTCTTCCCTTTTTTCTTCTCTTCCTTTTCCCGTCTTCTTCTTCCCCTTCTTTCCCCCTTCCTTATTCTTCTCCCAGTCCTTCTCTTCTTCCCCCTCTTTCTCCTCCCTATTACCTTCCTCTACCACCTTTCTCTTCCTCCTCCTCCTCCTCCTCCTTCTCTTCTTCTTCTTCTTCTTCTTCTTCTTCTTCTTCTTCTTCTTCTTCTTCTTCTTCTTCTTCTTCTTCTTCTTCTTCTTCTTCTTCTTCTTCTTCTTCTTCTTCTTCTTCTTCTTCTTCTTCTTCTTCTTCTTCTTCTTCTTCTTCTTCTTCTTCTTCTTCTTCTCCTTTCCTTCTCTGCTGATCTTAACTATTTCTTCAGAAAACCCTGATTTGTAACATTTTAAGATAAATTCCATATATAAGTCCATGTATAGTCCAGAATTATATGAAACCTCTCTAGTCTCAGGGTTTTTTGTTTATAAGAAGGAAGTTAGGATGAGATTCCTAACATCCCTTCCAGCCCTATTGTTTTGTAGAATGTTATAAGGTTCTTTCCATCTCTGGCTATTTTGTTTAATGTTCTAACACTGACATGCCCCAATCTCCCTTCCTGCTCTTATATTCTTCATTGTAAGGCAATATAACCTATTAACAAAGTCATGGGATGACCTTGGAGCCAATAACAGCTAAATTCCTGCATTCAAATCTTGACTCTTCATATTATGTTTCACATTTCCACTGTTCTTTTTTCTTGAGGCAGTTAGTGACTTACTTGCCCAGGGTCACATAGCTAGAAAGTGTTAAGTGTCTGAGGCCACATTTGAACTCAAGTCCTCTTGACTTCAAAGCTGGCGCTCTATCCACTGTGCCATCTAACTGCCCTTTTAATGATTCTAAATGAAATGAAATTGAAATTAAAATTTAAAAAATTAAAGCACTAAAGTGCTAGTCAATTCTAATGTTCCATGTTTGATTTTCTAACATCCCAACACCTCAGTGGTCTTTCTATTTCTAAAACTTAATTCTCCTCTCTTGATTATTACTTGTATGACCATGGGAAAGTCATTTAATATATTTGTGCCTCACTTTCTTCATTGAAGAAATGAAAATATTAAACTCAATGACCTCTGTGGTTCCTTTCAATTTTAAATCTATGGTCTTATGTCTTCAGTTTCAAATTATGTTCTATATTCTAGCAACCTTTGTCACAAGATATCCTGAGGCCTCAGTTTCCTCAACTCTAAAAGAAAGGGAATCACCCAAGATGACTCTTGGGTCTGTTCAGGTTCTGGATCTGTGAACCTCTAGGATCCTAACGATCCATCTAGAACATCTATTAGTCTTTGATGATGTCCTTAGTGTCCACATTGTGTCTATGGTTTCTCAATGGTTAGGGCTAGACCTAACGAGACAAACTTCCAACCTGACAAGGGAAGATACTGGTAAATGTCACAAATGAAGAAAAGTTTTTTATGGAACTTTTTTTGACTAGAAATGATTTTCCCTGATGTCATATTTCCAGATATAAGGTTTTTCATTAGGTGGGTGTATTTTAACCAATTTTCTTCTTATGAGACTCTGATCACATTAAATGGCAGTTTGAGGACATTAAAAAACCTCCATAGACCCTTTTTTCTAAATTTAGCAGTAGCAATTGTTCTCATGTATTCACCAGAACACACACACACACACACACACACACACACACATACATGTATAATGTACCAAGAATTTAGTCTATATATTAAATAGGCTAGAGTTCACCGGGGACATGTAAAAATAGAACAAAAATAAAACTATTTGCTTGCAGATTGGAGGTGAGGTGAGTGGGATGTTAATTAAAGATAACCTAAACACTTTTAATATTAACCTCCTGATTTCTTCCAGTGTTTCAGGTAGAAGGAAAAAAATCTTCAATATAGTTAAGAATGGATGGGATAAAAGACACCAATGAAGTCCAGGGCAGGTACGAAAACAGGAGCTGTTTCTCTGGGCTGCTTGACTAATACAGGCTGAGCCTGAGAAGGAGATAATGATCAGAACAGCCATTCCAGAGCAGAGACTTCAAATCATAGTAATTATGACAGTTTGTGCCAATAGCCACGAGGTGGGATTTTTTTGATGTGGTTAAAAATAACATCTGTAAAATCCAATAAAAATTACATTTTGCTAATTTTCTGATAAGATACTGCTTTAACTATACAGTGTCTTCTGCTACCAGTTTTTCAATTAGAGTATTTCCTTCTGGGTGTTTCAGTTTTTTAAAAATTTCTCTCTTTTTCTCTCTCTCTCTTTCTTTTTTTTTTTTTTTAACCATCTTGTCTCCTAGATCCGATTCCACCCTGAACCAAGCATTTGTTTTTAACACTCCTAATTAATTGTTTTGTTTGAGTTTTGCCTTTCAGGCTGATCTCAATCTTCCAGACTTTATTAGCTTGCTGATGGCTGAGCAGTGATACTGAGGGCCCCAAAGCTCTGTTCAGTTGGTTCTTTTCAGCACTGAAAGCAAAGTTCTGATATTAGCCCAATGGAGTGAAATGTCAGAGAGGAAAGTTGATGACCTCATGAAACCATGTCTGCCTTTATTGAAAAATTATTATTTTTCTTTTACTAGAAATAGTAGAGGAAACCAGGAGGTAAATGTTAAGAATATTTAGGTTATCTTTAATTAATATCCCACTTAACTCACCTCCATTTTGCAAGGAAAGTGTTTTATTTTATTTTTTCTTGTTTTACATGATCTTGGTAAACTCTGGGACTTAGGTCATCTTATCCAATAGTATTTACTGTAAAAAAGCAAAAGCTCTGGTTAAATAATTATCTTATAGGTTGATAGGTTTCCACCAAAGAAGAAATGGGGCTAGTTCAGTGTTCAGGTATATTCTAGTGGGCAATTTTTTTTTTTGAATCATGTTTGGGTCCGATTAGATAACCATTGATGTTCACTTCAACTCTCAGATGCTGTGATTCTGTTCCCTACCCATGAATCACAAGAATTCCAAGTGCCATATATCTTAAGGTTTAGGATTTCCCTGGTGGTCTTTATTCTTTTTTAAAATTTGGGTCATATCACATTAAGAGTTAGAAGTGAGCACAAAGACAATTGAGTCTAATGTCTATTCAAATCATGAAAATTCTCTGCCACAATCCCAGCTAGCTTTCACTTGAGACATAATAATTGGCAACCCACCACCAATGATTCTTTTGAATAGCTCTAATTATGAGGACATATTTCCTTAAATTCAAATGGGAATTTTCTTCCCAGTAAATTCCATGCACAGCTCCTATTTCTGCCCTTTGGGCTAGAAATTTCCAGTCAAACCAGTCAAATCCCTCTTCCACATGACAGCCCTTTAAATATTTAGAGATTGCTATCAAGTCCTTTCTAAAGCTTCTCTCCTTCAGGTTCACAGCATCACAGAATTACAGTTAATCTCAGTGGGCACTTAATCCCAAAACATTCCTGCAAAAAGAATTTCCTCTCCAAACTACCAGAAAAGTCACCACCTACTCTTTTCTTGAAGATCTCCAACAAGGGGAAAGCTTTTGAGGCAGACCAGTCCACTTTTAGAGAGTTCATATTATAAAACATTTCCCCTTATTTAATTACTGATTTAGCCACTTTGCAAATTCTACCTGTTGTGTCTGTTTCTGCTCTTGATGGAAAAGCAGAACCAGATCCAAGTGACATCCCTTCAGATACTTGAAAATAAGTTGCCATGTTCATCCTCCTCTATCCAGTGTTCTCCTGACCAAACATACCCAAGTCCTTCAAGTACTTCCTTTAGGGTGTGAATTCAAAATCTTTTCCTGTTCTGCTTACCATAGTCTGGATGCACTCCAACTTTTTAGTGTTCTTTTGAAAATGTGGCACCTGGAAGTGTGTGCAGCACCTGAAATAAAGTCTGCCTAGGACAGGGGATGATGGGAGTATCACTTCTTGATTGTTGATTCCCAGGGACCATACCTCTCTTAATGCAACCCAAGATGACAAGCTCTTCTGCCTGCTACATCAAACCATTCATTCTGTGGATCTTGGAGTCCACTGGAAATTCCCTCTTGGTTCAATTTAATTCTTCATTTTATAATTTAGAATGTGAGCTTCTTGACTTCAGAGACTACAATGTTTGGCATTGTATCCCTAGTGCCCAGTATTATATCTGGCACATACTAGATGCGTAATAAAGGTTTGCTTTACTGAATTGCTTTTTTAGTCCCCTACCCAGACTGATTACTTTCCTTTAATCACATACTAGTTGTTAGAACTTTAAATAGTGGTATAAATATGGATATCAATGCTGATGCAATTATAGGTGATATTTTACAAATGTATTGATAATTATAATTATATTAATATATTAACACAATATTATAATATAATACAATTAATATATAAATATAATATATTAATATAATTATATAATACACAAGCATGTTATATATATCATTATATAGTACATAATATATATTATATCCTCCATTATACACAATTATATATAAAATGCAATTATATGGAATTTATATATAATATGATATAAAATATGTTATATGATATACACCTATATCTGCATAGAATAGAGAAATAGATACAGACATAACTATAGATGATATAGATACATATATACAACATGGACATAGATATATATGTGATATTTATTCAGAGTATTTTCCCTCTTCACTATTGCCTCATAGAAGCAATCCTTCTCTTTCTGGTTACAGCTCAAGTTTCACCTTCTACATGAAGCCTTTTCCCAATTGTAGGTGCTCTCTTTTTCAAACCACCTTTTATTTATTTATATTTGTCTATATATGTATACAACACATATAATGTCTACATATAAGATATGCATTATACATATTAATAAGTAAATATATGTGTATTATGTATATCAATATCTCTGTTGTCTTCCCTATTCAGTAGTAAGTACTGAAAGAGTAAGGATTGTTTCATTCTTTGTATTTGTATCCCAATACCTGGTGTCTAGTAGGTACTACTTTTGGTAGATATAATCTTTTGTCTAATTTCTAGATATGGCTATGACAATAGCTAATATATATTATATTATATCTAAAACCTCATATTAACAATGGCTACCATTAGGCACAAATATGTGTGTGTATACACACACACACACATTTACATATATATGTAAAACCATTTTATATATACTTCTATTTATCAATTCTTTCTCTGGATACAGATAGCATCTTCCTTCATATATCCTTTGTGATTAACTTGGGTATTTATAATAGTCAAAATAACTTAATCACTCAGTCATTCTTAAAACATTATTGTTGCTACTGTATTCAACATTTTTTTGGTTCTGATTATTTCACTCTTCATTATTTTGTGCAAGATTATCCAAATTTTCCAAAGATCATCAAGCTCATAATTTTTTTTATGGTAAAAGAAGTTTTCTATCACAATCATGTATCATAATTCATTCAGTCATTCCTCAATTTCCTACATTTCTACAGTTTCTAGTTATTTGTCAACACAAAGAAAGTTGCTATAAATATTTTAGAGTATATAGGTTCTTTTCTTTTTTTCCCCTAATCACTTTTGGAAATAGGCCTAGTAATAGTATTGCTGGGTCAAAGGGTATAGACAGTTTAATAATTCTTTGGCATAATTCCAGATTGCTTTCCAAAATGCTTTTTCACAAGACCCTGGATGAAATCTGCAACAGCAGGAGGCAAGGGCTGTTCAGTTGAAGACTTTAAATGTAGATAGAGAGATGACTGGTATGGTTTTCCTCTGAGGACCAGTCTACCTAAATGCAGAGCCAGTTCATCATTAGAGTAACCACCTGGTGATGAATAATTCCTCTTACAGCAATTGCATAAAATTTTCAACTATGACTTCTGGATCTGGATTCAGAGAACCAGGATTAAAATCTTGGTTCTGGCATTTATTGCCATTGTGATCTTGGGGGAGCCACTCCAATACTTAGCATAATGGCTAGCAGTAATATGTTTATTGAATTGATATGTGATTTTATCTTTGCTTCACCTCTCTAGGTCTCACTTTCCTCATCTTTAAAAGGAGGGACTTGAACTAGATGATCCCTGGAATCACTTCCCACCAGGTTTTCTCTATTCATACCTGTGGGAGAAAGTGAGTCTAATGATTTTACACGGTTCTGACTCAGTTAAAGTCAATTCACAAGCAAGTCAAGACATTGTCTTTATGAGGTCATTGGTCCTTTTCAATAAAAGATGATGATGATAATTGTCATCATCGTCATCATCAACAACATAACTGTTCTCACTAGTGACCAGTTCTGATAAGTGAATTTTTGCCATAAATTGCCAGGATCCATTCCTCTATGCTACTTCCCAATCTTGTCTTATGGCTTTTTCTTCTGAGTTGATTACCTCTACCTCCTCCCCACCCATGACTTGGACTCTAACTCTGGGTCCCACCCTTCTGGATATCTCTTTTAGACCCTCTGTAACTGGTCCTCTCTAAAATGTGGTGCCCAACAATTTGAAGGATGAACTCCTTCTAGTCCTCATAGCTGACATTTACATAGTACATAGCTTAAAAAAGCACTTATCCTCCTAACAACTCTGCAAGGTAATGCTATTATTATCCCCATTTTACTGGTTAGGAAATTGAGGATTAAATAATTAAAGTGACTTGTCCAGGACTGAACAGCTAATACATGTGAAGCCAAATGTGAACTTAGATTTCCTTCACTCTAAGTTCAGTGTGCTGTCCACTGAATCACCTAGCTGCCTCAGAATTCATATCCAAGATTTTAATCACCTATTCTGTCAGGCAGCATTCTTTTGGATTAATATGTTTTCCCCTCTTCAATAAATAAGTCCCACATGGACAACACATGTAAAAAATCTCCTTCCTTTTTTTGAAGTTGTTCATTTCCCATCAGTGTACTATTTGAAGCTCCGATTGGATATTTGCCTTCAGGGTAAGAAGCAGGGAGCATTTGTGGCAAATGTGAGGTCCAGATTTTTGAGTAACTTTTGATTTGCTGGACAGCTCCTTAGGAGGCATCCTGTCCAGCAAAACCTGTCTAGATCATCTCTAAAATATTAGTAACCAGAAATCTAATGTTCTCTTTTATCTACAATGGAAGATTCAGCTAGATAGGTAAGCATTTATTAAGTGTTTATTGTATATTAAGAACTGTAGGATCCATTGAAATCATTGCCTACAAAAGAAAACTCATTTAAAAAATATTTCCAATTAGATTTCTCAGTTTATTCTTTGATCTGGCCCCCTAGATAATTCAATTTCCTTCCCAGATTATCTCATTTATTCTCTTTTTTCTTGAGGGGGTGATGGTGCTAGAGAGTGATTTTATTGGTATGGTCAAGAGGAGTCAAGAAGTGTCATGAAGGTGATCTTTCACAGCCCAAGGATCCCAGGACAGAGGCACTAGAAGTTGAGATGTTTTTAGTTTCATATAGTAATTATGTCAAAGGTAGAATCTGAATCCAGGTTTTTTGACTCTGAGGCCAGATTTCTAATTACACTGTTTTGCTTCTCATGATCATTTTCATAAATTATGGAGTGGGGATTCCTTCCTATGCAGGATAAAAATTGTCATTGAAAAATTAAGGAATTATCTTACATTGGGCAAGGTCATGTTGAAAAAAGGTCAAGATATGGGGCTATAATTTCTTTAATAGGCCTGACCCTTAATTCATAGGATCTTAGAGTTAGCGCCAACAGGACCTCAGAGACCATTTCATTTCATAGTAAGGAAATTATAGGCCATAGATAGCAAATGACTTGCACAGTGTCAGAGCTAGTCAGTGATAGTTTGGATTTAAATTCAAGACCACTGACTCTATAATGTTCTCTCAATTACATCATGACTGCATCATTCCCTACATCTCAGGTCAGCAATTGTCAGACACAGGATGTTTCTTGTTTTTTGTTCAGTCATTTCTGTCATATCTAATTATTTGTGACTCCTTTGAGGGATTTTCTTGCCAAAGATTTTGGAATATTTTGCCATTTTCTTTTCCAATTTATTTTACAGATCAGGAAACTGAGGCAAATAAGGACTTGCCTGGGGCCATGCAAGGTCTAGAGGTCAGTCTCTGAGGTCAGAGTTGAATTCAAAAAATGGGGTTTTCTTGCTAAAGATTCTGGAGTAGTTTTGTATTTCCTTCTCAAACTTATTTTACAAATGAGGAAACTGAGGCAAATAAAGACTTGCCTGAGGTGACACAGCTAGAAAGTCTCTAAGGCTAGATTTGAATTCACAAAGATGGGGCTTTCTTTCCAAAGACACTGAAGTAGTTTGCCATTTCCTTTTTCAACTTATTTTACAGATGAGGAAACTGAGGCAAGGAGTGACTTGCTCGGGGTCACACAGTCAGAAAGTCTCTGAGATCAGATTTGAATTCACAAAGATGGGTCTTTCTGACTCCAGGCCCAGGATTCTATCAACTGCATTACCCAGCTGCTCACAGATAGAAACACATGCTCAGTTCAACCAATTGGTGCTTTAAATTATGTCTATTCAAACATTTAACAATGTCAATAGCTAGTGAATTTGCTTTGTTTGACTACATATATTGGTAACAAGATTTGTTTTTCTTCCTTTTTTCAATGGTGAAGGTGGGGCCATTTATTGGGGGGGCGGGGAATTTAAAAAGAAGAATACAACTTCTTGAGGGCAGGGGGTATTTTCATCTTTTCCTTTATATTCTCAAGATATATATATCTTGGGACAAACAAGGCATTTTAAAAATGTTTGGTAAATTATATTGAATATCCAGATTGGCTGATTTTTAAAAACGTAGAAATTATAATAAACAAGATACTGGCTTTGACATTTACTGCTTTCTCCATTTATTAGTAATCTCTTGATTGCTAAATCCAATGGCTCATTCTCAATCCTCATCCCTCTTGATGTGATACCCAACCAATAGAGAATTTCAGGTGAGAAAAGGTTTTTTTTTTTTTTTTAATAGCCCAATTCACTAATCTTATATACGAGGAAACTGAAATCCACTTATTGAAACACCCTACTTTAAAGCCACATAGTGGGCTAGTAGAAGAATTAGTATTTGACTCCAAGTCCAAATCCAAGACTCTTTTCATTATATTATAACACTTTGCTACTCATTTAACAAGTGGGCAACTTAACCTCTGAACCTCAGTTTCCTCATCTATACAATAGAAACAATAATACTTATATTATCTGTGTCATAGAGTTGTGGTGAACATTTTCTAAGCCTTAAAGCTCTAGGGGTGTCAGATAAGTCATCACCATTTTGGTATCATACCAACATAGTGCCAGAGATAAACTATCTCATCTAGATCCAATAATTAATAGCACTTTATGGTTTGTGAACTGCTTTATATACATCATCTCATTTGAGACTAGTAACTACTCTGGAAAGTAGGTGCTTTTATCATTACCATTTTACAGATGAAGAAACTGAGGCAGAGAGGGATTAAGTGACTTGGGGGTCATACACTAGCTAGTAAGTGTCTGAAATCACATTTGAACTCATGCCTTCCTGATCCCATGCCTGGAATTCTATCCACTGTACCACCCAGCTGTTGGAAAGCTACTTTGGGGCCATATTGTTGGGAACTTGAAGTTTCAGATTTTAACACTTTTTTGGTGTCAATTCTTTTTTTGGAGGATTTTGAATTTGTCTTTTAGGTAATAGAGTTAAAATTTATGAGTCTAGCAAAAACCAAACTTTTGTCTTTCCAAAAGATTGGCTAAGGGGTAACAATGTTATGGACTTATAACTGGAAAGAATCCTAAGAGTGGGCACAGAAGAATGAACCCTACCTCTGGAATCAAAGGATATGGTTCAAATCACATCTTTGATGTTCATTACCTACATGACCTTAACCAAATTATTCAACCTCTCCTGGTCTCAGTTTATTACTTGTGAAATAAAGAAGCTAGATCAGATAGTCTCTCAGGTGATTCAATTCAATTCACCACATGATTCAATCCTTTTATTTCATAGATAAGGAAAATGAAAACTTTTCGGCTTTTCCAAGGTTACACCATAGTAAATAACATTGCCTGAATTTGAACCCAGACTTTTAGGTGTTCCATCCAATACTCACTCGTTGGGCAATAGATTAGATTGTACAATTTCAAAGATCTCTTCCCATTCTAAAATGGCATCCCTGTATTGGACATGTCACCCAATAGAAAGGCATTTGTTAACCGAACAAACAGAATAATGAAAATAAAATATAGGAGAAATTCAAAGCAAATGCCAGGCCATCTAAAGTCTCAGTCCCGAGGCTCTCAGCTCAGTTCTGCTGTTCGGGCTGTGGCTTTGGGCCAATCTTCGAGCCTTTCTACCTCAGCCTCCCTGTTGGGTAAACGGCGACTGTTACGCTGTGATTAATTTCTCCCATAAGGGGGTTGTTTGTATTAATTAAAGGTTTCGAAGAGCTTTGAAGATGAAAAGTGCTGACTTCTTATGCTACTGGGAGGCACTAAGTCATGGAATGTGATAAAACTGCTTTCCTAGATAAATGAAGAAAAGGGAGCCAGTCTGCACTGGGAACTTCGGGCCTGGGATTGAGACCTGGACATTCAAAGAAGAGGAAAGAATTCTCCCTGAAGAATAGCAGAGTAGTTAGAGTTATAGCCCGAACTGCTGAGTGTAAGCTCCTTGAGGGGAGGAATGGTTTCATTTCTATTTTGGTGATACACATAGTCAACACTGAAGAAATATTTGCTGAATTGAACCAAATTATATCTAACCTGGACACTTTAAAGGTTTAAAGTGCTTTTGTGACATATTCCTTTTTCCAAATTGATTGATACTCTTCTTTCTGACCTATATGTGCTCCCCCCTAAAAGACTCAACAATCCTCCTTCACAGAGTTGAAAGTTGGAAGGGTTCTCAGGGTAAGCTGAGGTCCAGGGATGTTAAATAACTTGTTTAAAATTTCAGAAATGGGATTGGAATTCTAGAGTTAGTGTTCTTTTTCTGATTCTCCCCTAACTGGTTTAATAGAAAGAAGGAATTCACTCTTAGTCCTTTGACTTTCATGGAAGTGGACCACCATGAACTACTGCAATTGACCAGAATCCTCTTGCTTTCCCATATTCAAAATGTTTTAGCTGCTGGCTTCATTTTGTTTTGGTCATGGCCAAAGATGACATCCCTCCTCTCTTTTCCCATTTCTCCCTCTGTCTCAATCAAATGTACTTCCTTCAAGTCATCTTTTCCACATTGGTGATCATTTTTTAAATTAAAGCTTTTAATTTATAAAGCATATGCCTGGGTAATTTTTCAACATTGACCCTTGCAAAATCTTGTGTTCCATATTTTCCCCTCCTTCTCCTCCCATCCTCCCCTAGATGACAGGTAATCCAATACATGTTAAATATGTTAAAATATATGCTAAATCCAATGTATGTATAAATAATAAATAAACACTCCAAGTAGCCCTTGTTGACAGGGGTGGGACAATCTGTTCTTTATTAGTATTGCAGGAACCAAAGCCAACGCGTCAGAGGAACCCAAACGGCCAATGAATATTGAAGGATATTAATTTACTTCCTTCAATCGTCTTTATGAACTCTAAAAAATAAACACATACTGGGAACAAAAGAGGAAAATGTCAGGCTTGAAGCTGGCTTGCTGACTGTGGGCTGGGCTTTGCAGTTGACCGTGTCTTTACCTGCCTTGTTATGAGGTCATGTTTCTGTTTCCCGCATAAGGATTTGCTTTTCAAGAGGGAGGCAAGACTCTGTGTTCCTGGCTCCTAGGAAGGCCATTGGGTTTGGGCCTGGTTTTACGAAGACCCAGATGAAAAGAAAACCAAATAGTTGAGGGCCCATGAAACCTAAGAGTTCATGCTGGGATTTCAAAAGGACTTTAAATATATATATATATATATATATATATATATATATATATATATATATATATATATATATAGCCTATTGAGATGAAACTTTGTCTTTTGTGGCCCATGTAAAATCCATTTTTGACAGTATGCAGATTTTTTTATTATCTGAATTCCAATCTCTGTATTGATAGGGACCTCAGATCAGAGATCATTTTTTCAATTTGTACCTGACCTAGCATTTCTCCTATTTCTGCCCCCTGGTCCCATTCTCCTACAACTATTTTAAGCAATTCCAGGCTCTCCTCAACTTCTTTCCAGCAAGCATCTCCTCAACCCTTTGTTCATCCTTTCTCCTCTAGTGTTGGAGACATGAATCATCAATAGACTAACGCTTCCATTGTACCTGGATGAGATATACCAATTTACTCCTCTATGACCGCACTCTATATTCCCATAATTTTCTGTTCTAAAGTGCCCCTTCCTCTCTATTACTCCTCTATATGTGTTAGAATTTAACTCCATTGAGAGCAAGGAATATCATTTTTATTCACATGCCCAGCCTCTAAGCTTAGTGCTTGGTTCATAGTAGACATTTAAGTAATTTTCATTGATTACATAGACCTCCATAGGAGTAGTTAAACAAGTTCCTCAAAGTCACAACTTTTGCTTGAATAATTCCATTCTTAACCCTTTTGGATATCTGGGATGATTAGGAATGTTTTCTTTCAATTGAGTCTAAAATTCTCTCTTTGCAACTTCTGGGGTTGAGTAGGAAAAGTCTAGGAGACAATGGAGTAAAATGGCAAGAGTTTTGGAGGCTGGTTTTCCATCCTGCTGAGAACACTTCTCCCAGGGACTTGGGGCAAGGCCTTTCAATTCTGGGCCTCATTGAAGGAGTTAGACCAGGTGAATTCTGAAGTCCCTGCCAGCTTTCAAATTATGATCTAATCCAAACTTCCCTTGTTGTTGTTCAGTTATTTTTCAGTTGTATCTGATGCTTCATGATCCCAGTTGGGATTTTCCTGGCAGAGAGACTGGAGTGATTTGTCATTTCTTTCTCCAGCTCATTTTCCACATGAGGAAACTAAAGCAAATAAGTCTAAGTGACTGGCCCAGGGTCACACAGCTACCAAGTATATGAAGTCAGATTTGAACTCAGGTTTTCCTTAGGCCCAGCTTCTATTCACTGGGCCACTTAGCTACTCCAAATTTCCCTTTTAAAGATCAAAACGATGGATATGATTTCAGCCTTTGGTCAGGTCTGTGGTACGAGAGGTTCATGGTTCAATTAGCAGAGGAAGCAATTGCTGTCTAAAGTTCCTTCCAGCTTGAGGATTAGATGAAAAAAAGGGCTCCTTGAATGCTTAAAACTAGCTATTATCTCTCCCTCACATATGCCCCAGGCTAAATATTCTTAGTTCCTTCCTCATATGATTTGATCTCAAAGCTTTATTTTTTTTTTGCTGGTTGACTTCCTCTGGACACCCTCAAAAATGTGCTTCCTAAAACCTGGTGCTTGGAACTGAACCCAATACTTCAGGCAGTCTCTGACTGGGGCAGAGTATTATAATACCTAGTACACTGATATAATTATATAATAACAATGGCTCACATATATAGAAGGCAGCTAGGTGACACAGGAGATAGAGTGCTGGGCTTGGGTCAGCAAGACTCATCTTCCTTAGTTTGAATCCAGCCTCATACACTGAATGGCTGTGTGACCCTGGGCAAGTCACTTAACCCTGTCTCCTTCAGCTTCCTCATCTATAAAATGGGCTGGAGAAGGAAATGGCCAACTCCTCTAGTATCTTTCTCAAGAAAACCCCAAATGGGGTCATGAAGAACTAGACACATCAACAACACAATAATAATAGTAACAAAAGCACTCATGTAACTGTTACTGAGTGCTAGGTGCTGTGCTACCTTTAAAAATATTTCATTTAATGCTCCCTGGGGTATTGTTATTATCCCCATTTTACAACCAAGGAAGATTACACTTAAGCAACTAGCCCAGAGTCACACAGCTGGTAAGCCTTTCAACGTCAGGTCTCTCCTACTGCAGGTTCCAGTGAGCTTTCCAATAGCCTATTGCATCTCCATCTCCATGCTCCTGAATACTACGTCTCTTTTAGTGTAGCCTCAGATCATATCCTTAGAAGCCATATCATGCTAATGACTCACTTGGAGTTTGAGGTCCACTAAAACCTCCAGATCTTTTTCTAATGAATTGTCACTTACGGCACCTTCTTCTCTATCCTCACTCTCTTTTGTATTAATTACAAAAAATGAGAACTTTTTGGTTTAGGGGTAATTGTTCTAATTCCAGATAAAACCAGAGCTTCCTTGCTCTGTGGCATAAAATTCATGTCAAAAACTAACTTTCCTTTAAACACATCTATCAAGATTTCATAAACTCCACTAATATTTCATTTATAGTTTATATTATATATTATTATAAACTAATAGTTTATGAGGAGAAATTTTGATTTCCTCCCTCAAAATAATAGTCCAAGCAAATACATGATAACTTTATTATTTATTTATTATATATTTTAAAAAGGATAGGAAGTTGTATATAATAGATTTGCAGTTTGATATACAAAAAGCATTTCTCTATTTTTATTCTATTATTATTTTTTATAAACTTGTAATTAATATTATGGAAATATTTGTTTTCTTTTTATTTGTTTATTCTGTTTATTGATTTCATTCTATTTTGTTTATAATCTTTAAAAATTTTATTATGTTATGGAAATATTTGTTTTATTTCTTTTTTATTCTATGGTTATTTTTAATTTTATTTATTGATTTTATTTTGTTGTATTTTTATATTTTTTATTCTATTATATTATGGAAATATTTGTTTTATTTCTTAAATTCAAATTTAAAAAAATTTAAATGAAAAACTAACGTGTTAAGCAAGATACTAATGCCATCATTTCTACCCCAAGATTTGGCTAAAGCAAAATTTTAACTAGGTGAATGGAGGAAATCAGATCAGGTTTGCCAAGTGCTTTTAAATTCATACTACTTCAAGCTTGTCCTGGGCATCATCATTCTTAGGAATGATCTTTTTAAAAAAGCTATCATCTTTGAAATTTTTTTTTTAAAAAGAAATGAAATCCAAGCCCAGGACTTTGGGTGAAATCAAAAGGAAAACCTTAGATAATTTGAAGTTCTTAGATAATTCTTTGCAATTTGCACCCACCATCTCTCTAGCCTCATCCCTCTGAATTTCTCTGAAATATTTGACACTGTTCCTGAATGCTGTTTACTCTCTTAGGAGTCAGGGCATTGTTGTGCCCTGGGTCTCTTCCTACCTGCCTGTTCCCACTTTTTCTATTTTCTTTTGCTGGCTTATAACTCATCTCAATGGTGGGAATCTCAAGACCTGAATCCTTTTTTAAATCACTATTACTTATTCTTGGTGATCCCATCAGCTCCTATGAATCCAGTTAGCATCTAAATAAAGATGATTCCAAGATCTATGTCTCTATTGCCAGTTTTTATTCTAAGCTTTATATGTGTATCGCTTATTGCCTATTGGATATTTCAATTTGGATGCCCCATAGACATGTCAGTCTCATGCAGGTAGGTGGCTTCTTTCTTTTCTTTTCCTCCCTCCCTCCCGCCCTCCCTTCCTCCTTCCTTCCTTCCTTCCTTCCTTCCTTCCTTCCTTCCTTCCTTCCTTCCTTCCTTCCTTCCTTCCTTCCTTCCTTCCTTCCTTCTTTGTTTTCCTCCCTCCCTCTCGCCTTTTTCTCTCCTTCCCTCCTTCCTTCCTCTCTTCCTCCCTCCCTCCCTCCCTCCTTCCTTCCTTCCTTCCTTCCTTCCTTCCTTCCTTCCTTCCTTCCTTCCTTCCTTCCTTCTTTGTTTTCCTCCCTCCCTCTCGCCTTTTTCTCTCCTTCCCTCCTTCCTTCCTCTCTTCCTCCCTCCCTCCCTCCCTTCTTTTCTTCCTTCCTTCCTTCCTTCCTTCCTTCTTCCTTCCTTCCTTCCTTCCTTCCTTCCTTCTTCCTTCCTTCCTTTTTTCCCTTTCCTTTTTTTTTCCTTTCCTTTTTCTTTTGCCCTTGGTCTCTCTTGTTCTTTTTTTTTCTTTTTTAGAATTAAGTCTTGTAACCAGCAGAGAGATTGTAACATTTCAGAATCAGAAAGGACATTAGAGAAACAGTACAATTAAAACATAACTATTTGGGCTTTGAGTCAAATAGAACTGTTTGAACCCCACCAACTGTATGGCCAATGACTAAGGTGGGATTTGAATCCAGTTCTTCCTGACTGCAGATCCAGGGATTTTTCTACCACACTGAGTTACTAACAGTGATCACAACTTCCAATAATTTAGATTTTTTAGCCATAAAAATGTGATTTAATTATCATGGGCAACCCTCCATATAGAAATTCTCTCTCCTAATGCAGACCAGCAACTCTTATGTAATTTTGCAGTGTAATTTACAGTGGTCTAGGTCACTCAGAGTGGGAGGAATTTGCACATAGTTCCATAACCTATCAGCATCAGAAGTGGGATTTTCATCCAAGTCTAGTCCTTATGCCATGCTGTTCTCATTGAGATTGCACCATTTTAAAATACTCTTCCTGTTTCTGAATCTGCAACATTGGGGCTAAAGCACTGAGAGAAATGCTCAGATTCATGCTATATCATGACTCATTCCCTGATACTGCTCTGAATCTGGCCTCCTAGCCTTGGGAAATGGGAGACTGGAGAAGCTTGACTCATTTAATTGGTAATTGGATCTGCAGTACAGCCCACATAAATTAAGATCTGGATTACCCACAGACACCTGGGAGGCCAATGTGGATCCAGGAAGGTAGTAGAATTTTTTTTATCATACTGAATATTATTATTAATATTATCTTGACATTAGAAACCTTTGTCTGAACTGAAATCCAGGACTCAAAAGACAATCACTGAATCCAACATTAACTTGGAGCTCCAAGCTGATCAGTCAGTCAGTTAATCAATAAGCATTTATTATGTACCTACTATATGATGGACAGTGTGCTAAGCACTGGGGATATAAAGTCAAACAAGTCACGCATTTCTATTTTATAAGAAACATGCACACAATTGGTTGAAGAAGAGCACACAGGTGTAATTCACAGAAAATACAAGATGGGGGGGGGTGGGAATTAGCAACTGGAAAGATCAGGAAAGGTGTAAGCTAGAAGATGGTAGCTCAAGTTGAATCTTGAAGAAAATAAGAGATTCTATGAGGTGGACATGAGGTTAGAATGCAAAGGCATGGAGGTAGGAGATAAGGTGTCATGTGTGAAAAGGAAAGAAAAAGCAAAATGACTAAAATAGTATTTAAGTAAGGGGAAATGTTTTGCACTATGAACTCTTTAAAAGTGGATAGGTCTGCCTCAAAAGCTTTCCTCTTGCCGAAGATCTTCCAGCAAAGAGTAGGTGGTGATGTCTCTGATAGTTTGGGTCAGGTAGAAGTGGGAGCTTGAGCTGAATCTTAAAGGAAATGAGGGGTTCTAAAAGAGAGAAGTTGGGAGGGTGCAATGAATTTCATTGCAAAGCAAAGATAGAGCATTATGTGTGAAAATAACTAATATTGAGATAAAAATATCATGTAAGAGGACTAGAAAGATAAGAAGGGGCCAGATTATGAAGAGATTTATAAAACAGAGAGATTTATGTTTTTGATCCTAGAGATTATTATTGAATTGGATTAGAGCTTTAGGAAAATCACTCTGGCATCTGAATGGAAAATGGAGTGAAACAGGGAGGGTTTGGAGGCAGGAATAATAATAATAATAATATCTAGAATTTGTATAAAGCCTTAAAGTTTGCGATGTGTGTTCCAAATAGTATCTAATATTAACCTCATCTAATATTAACCATCATAACCAGATGAAGAACATACAGAATTTCAATAGCTTGTCAAGGGTCATAGAGACAGTAAAATCTGAATTCATATCTCCCTGATCAGAGAGGCAGCATTCAGTCCACCATGTAACTTGGTTTCCTCTAGATAGCCCTCAGAATGAACCGCTGGAACTAATTAGAAGGCTTTTACTATTACAGGTAAGAAGTGAGAAAAAGTGTGATAACTATGTGAATATCTAGAAGGAAAGATGTTTTAGAGAAAGAAATTACAATACTTGGTGATGGTGGATTTGTGAGGTGAGAGTCAGAGATGAAACTATGGGTCTAAATGTCTGTGAGGATGGTGTTTGTTATAGTAATAGGGATATTTAGAAGAAAGGAGGATCTAGAGCAGGAGTGGGGTCGTGAAGATAATGAGGTCATATTTGGACACATTGAGACGACTATGGTATATTCACATGGAGATGTCCAAGAGGCAACTGGTGATGGAGGACTGGAGTTCAGGAGAGAGGCTGGGATTGTCTACCTAGAGCTGGAGATTATCTTCATTGAGATAATAGTTAAATCCATATAAGCTGATGAAGTTACCCAGGGAGTATAAAGAATGCTCAGGACGTGGTTAGCAAACATTACACAAAGATTCAGCGAAGGATGTTCATATGGAATGGTAAGACAAGTAGGGACTAAGAAATGTCATGGAAACCAAATGAAGGGTAAAGTACCTAGGGAGGGTTGGTAGTCCACAGTGTCATTGTGTAGAGAGGTCTCTACCTCTAAGACCAGAAGACTCAGTCCTCCTCCATGTGATCAGGTTTGGCGATTAAGAGATTATTGGGAATTGGGGAAAGTAGCTTCAGTTGGGTGCCACGTGATCCTGTTGCCTATATTGAATTTGCAGTCCATTCATACCTTCAGGTCTTTTTCAGATGATTCGCTTTCTGCCTGTGTAATTCCTATTTATTATTTGTGAAGCTGATTTTCCCTTTAGAGCTCAGTATAAAATAGCAATCTTACAGTAAACATCTGTTACAAAATTTTGTGAAATCTGGAATCATTTTGATAAAATCACTTGTGACCCATGATAAGTTATTGTCCTTCCTTCTTTTTCATTGTAGATATTTCTCATTCAACATGACTCTTTGTATCCCATTCCAGGTTCTTTGTATTTTGTTTCTCTAACAATTCCCAGAATATACGTAGTAGAAAACACATTTGAGGTCTTTATGATCTCTAACTGGGAACATGGGAGCAAGACCTCATGATTCAACTCCAATTCGTTGGAAATAGATATTATTATACATATCTGGCAAAGTTCTTTATGAATGCAAGAGATATTCACTGAATCACAGAATCCGAGAACTGGAGGAGACCTCACTGGTTGTTTGATTTAACTTATACATAAAAAGAATTCCCACTGTACCATCCCTGAGAAATGCTCTTCCAGTCTGAACCTAAAGACCTCCAAGATTGGGAAACTCACTACTTCCAAAGCAGCCAGTTCTAATTTGGGACAGTTCTAATTGTTAGAACGTTCTGATCTTCAGACTAAGTTTGCCTCTTTGCAACTGTTGCACAATGGTCCTGGTTCTGTCCTCTGAAGCCCACAGAATTAGTTTTCCTCCATATGACAACTCTTCAAATACTTGACCACAGATACTATATCAAGCTATCCTTGAGTCTTTTCTCTAGGCTACCTGGTCAGTTAATCAATCAATCACCTAGGTAGCCAATAATTTTATTCTTACCATGTGCCAATTCTTACCATAGTTCCCTCAGCTGGTCCTCACATGGCATGAATTTAAGGCATCTTACCACATGGGTTGCCCTTTGGACACTCCAGTTTATCAGTCTCCTTTTAAAATCATGATGTCAGTAAATGAACACAATACTATGGATAAGGTCAATGGTAGTAGAGTATATAGTGGGAACAATGCCCTTTGATGCAATTCAAATTCACATGACTTGCACTGGTTAATATGGCTAGTAGATATTGAGCCTGGATTTGAATTCAGATCTTCTTGACTCTAGAGCCAGTTCTCTGCCCATCATGGCACCTAGCTGCCCTAAGGGTGGGATCATCCTACATTAAATCTGTTAGCCTTGGTGTCAGACCACTGGGGCTTAAATTCCAGATGAGCTATTTCTTATCTCTAAGGCACTTACTCTCCTTGGGACCCCTTTTTTTTATTTAAAAAGAAGGTTAAGAGTTTGAAGTGGATGATCACTGGGGTACCTTTCTGCTTTCAATCAGGGATCCTATTTCTCAGCCGAGGCAATTTCCTATTTCTTAATTGGCCTGGAGTGACATGTGTAGAGCCAGAATAGCCCACCTCCCACCTCTCCCCACCTACCTCACCTTTGCAGGTAGAGCCCACAAAACTCAGGGCAAACAGAGAGCCTCTGTATGGAGGACAGATTGTGGGCTGGCACATTCAGCCACGAACATTGGAAATCATGAACACAGGAAGGCCCAGGGCCTTCTGGATCATCTCATTGAACTTGTGATCACCCGCAGTGTTCTAATTGCTAGTGCAGATAATAATAACACAAGGGCCCTTCCTGGAAGACTCTGTATGTTCTCCTGTAAAAACAAAAACAAATTTGATTTCTGTTTTTAGGGAGAGTGGATTTCTCACTAGAGCCTGGTAGGAGGTGCAGCTGGGTCTGAAGTCAGGAAAACCTGAGTTCCAAACCATCTTATTAGCTGTATGATATTGGGTGAGTAACTTAACTTTTCTCTCCCTCAGTTTCCTCAACTGTAAAATGAGTGGAATAGCACTTACCTCAAAGAATTACTGTGAGGATCAAATGAGATACTTTGCCCAATAGTAGGTGCTTAATAGGTGGATATCCATCCCCTTCCCCATCTTCCTTTATCCTCACCCTCACATAGTAAGGTAGAATGTTTTACATATATCGGACTACTTGCCATCTAAGGGAGGGAGTGGAAGAAAGGGGGGAAATTGGAACACAAGGTTTTGCAGGGGTTAATGTTGAAGAATTAGCTATATATATGTTTTGAAAAATAAAAAGCTTTAATAAAGAAAAAATTAAAAAATATTAAGGTAGATAGTGTTAGTAACTGGGTTCTGAAGTCAGGAAGCTTTGAGTTCAGATCCTGCTTCTGACACATTTTTGCTATATGATCTTAGGGACATCCTTCAAACTCTCTGGAAATGTCTCTTAATCTTACCTTCCAGGAGGGCCTTCAATTATGGCATTTCCTCCAGTGAATAAGAGATCCTTAGTACATGGTCAAAGTACCTGGTAGTGATCTCAAATCCAGCATATTTGATCAAATGCAGGACACTGTATTATTCACAAGTAAGTCTTGGGTCAATTCCTAATTTATCCCATCTGCTTTATCCTTCACATTCCCCGCTAAATTTTATTCAAGTGGACTGAGACCATTACGATTTCGATTTAGAAGAAACCTTAGAGATCATCTAATCCAACACTGGCCCGAGCCTGGCACCCTTCTTACTCTATCTGGAAATGTCCCATAAAGACATAAGAAAAGAAAGACATTTAAGAAAAATAATAGTGATTTTAAAGAAGCCTTTAGTAGCTCATCACAATTCTTAGGATCAGAAGATATTAGAAGATACCTTAGGAATCACTATTCCCATATGAGTTAGTAGACTGGAAACTCTGAGAGCAAGAATGCCATTTTATTTTGTGTTCACATCTGTTTCTTCAGCCATGAGCATTGTAACTTTCACACACACATACACATGGTGTGATATATGTATACACATATAAATACATGTATTTATACACATATTTATATGTATGTATATGTATATGCATATAAATACAGATTTTTAATTTTTTTGAGGTTTAGACCTGTCAATTCCTTGGGTGCTCAAGTCAGGGATGGAAACCTTTCCATTCAGGTAGATTAGCAATTGGTCAGACCAGCCCCTGGTCATTGAGTGGCCAAGTTACTGGCCAAAATCATTCAGCCAATATATGCCAGAAATTGTCCTTGAAACCGGAGCATTTGAATTTGAAGCCTGGAACTGAAGGAGTTTCAGGGGACAATGGAAAAATCAATGAATTTGGCCGCCTAACCTTGAAAAGTAGGGACTTGATTTCAAATCCTGGCTCTCCCCTGGACAATTCACTCCTCCTTCTCTGGGGTCTACTTTCCTTATCCGTACAATGGAGGCTTGGATTGTGCCAATGAAAGAGATTCTGAGTTTGGAACTAACTTAGCTGTGCACTCTCTATTTTGATAATTTTGGTCAAATTCTCCCCACCCCCCTTTTTTGTCCTGTTTTCTCAACTGAAAAATAAAAAGATCCAGTTTGTTGACTCCTAAGTTCCTTCCACTTTTAAAACTATGATTCTATGACTGTGTCTCACTCTGCACATAGTAGGGGCTTAATAAATACCTCCTGAATTGAGTGGAATTGTGAATCATTAAGAGG
The DNA here is from genome assembly GCF_016432865.1 of Antechinus flavipes. Lineage (NCBI taxonomy): Eukaryota > Metazoa > Chordata > Mammalia > Dasyuromorphia > Dasyuridae > Antechinus > Antechinus flavipes. Next base: position 39,693,046 of record NC_067400.1, read on the forward strand.
ATGTGATTTGTCCAGCATCATGTGAGTAGCAGATTGAAGATGGGAATCCAGATCCCTCTAGTTCACATACAGAACCCTTTCCACCATGCTACCTTTCCTTGGAGACCACTCCCACCCTCCCGAGAAGGAAAAGCAGAGTGCCCCAGTTGACTCAGCCACATTGTCTGAGCCACATTTTCTTCCAAAAGGAGCAGGAAACTTCAAGAAGTGACTTGTCCTTGGTTAACAGCCCTGTACTAAAACCCCCAACTAAGCCCCTTGGAGCTCCCAGAAACCTCCGGTGTTTTGAAAATGGAAAGTTGATAAAAATGGAAAGCTCCCCTTCCCAAGGATGGAACAGAGTTCTGGAGAACAATCCTGAGCTTTCTTTTTTTTTCTTACTCCAACCCTTGTTCCTGGAACATCACCTGTCTATGTTGGATTTGTCTTTATAACCTACCATCTCTTGGAACGAAGGGTTGGAAAAAGTTTGCTCTTTTTCTAGATTCCCACAAGATCTCCGATTAAGACCTCCCGCTCTGTCCCCCAATAAACAGGTAGTTTCCTCTGGGAGCCCAGAGTAAATGACGGAGAGTTCACTTCTCACCTTTACCTGAACTATTTCCTCATTTTTTTTTTGGTGTTATTCACAGAGCAGCCCAGTCCCTCTCTGGGCTTGACTGTCCTGGTAACCACATTACCTGTCTCACGCAAACACCGGCAAGATATGAGGCTAGATTAACAGACTGATGGGTTGGTTCAGCCAAGTAGAAACTAGCCATAGGAAAATCCAGTTGAGAACAGAGGACAAATAGAAGAAGGAGACAAGCCACAGCTTGCAGGGGGAAAGCGCCAGCAGTGCAGGTTTATCTAAGGTGTGGCCTAGCTTAAGCCCCAGTAATTACCCAGGATACCAGAGCTGGTGGCTGGAAACTGCAGGGCTCCAGCAGACTTAACCCTGTCATTGCCGCTCGCTGGGACTTTCTGCAGAGGGCACCCTGTGGCCAGACTCGGTCACGGCTGAGAAATTCAAACTTTTAAGCTTTTGAACCCGAAAAACGATCAAAACCATTACTCCAGCTACCTGGCAAGGAAGTGGGTCCCCACATGTTCCTTAGTCTCCCTTACCTGACACCTGGTGGGGGTGATTCTTGGTATGTTTCCAAGGCACCATGTGGGAACTTGGCTCTCGTGTGGTACTTTATTTTTCCTCTATATAATTCATCAATTTATGAATATCTATCTATCTATCTATCTATCTATCTATCTATCTATCTATCTATTTATCCAAATATTTAGTTAGTTATTCCTGAGGTGATAGGGATTAAGTGACTTGCCCAGGGTCATACAGCTGGGAAGTGTTAAGTGTCTGAGGCCAGATTTGAACTCAGGTCCTCCTGACTTCAGGACTAGTGCTCTGTCTACTGTGCCAACTAGCTGCCCCCTTTAATGAATAATTATTTACTAAATATCTACTGTAAACCAGATATTCTGCTAATCGACTAATGGATTTTTCTCAAGCACTCAGTCAACAAAACATTTTTAAACATTGGGGGCACCTAGGCGGTGATGTAGATACAACTCTGGACCCAGGGTTCAAATCCAGATTCAGCCACTTGCTAGCCACATGACCCTGAGCAAGCCGCTTAACATCTTCCTGTTTCAGTTTCTTCATCTGAAAAATGGGGAAATAACAGCAATACCTTGCAGGGTTGTTGAAAGAATCCAATGAGATATTAACTATAAAGAGCTTAGCATACTGCCTAGCACAGAGTACACATTCTATAAATGTTAGCTATTATTACTATTGTTATGACAACCTCTGCTTACCTCAGTTTCCTTATTTGTAAAATTTGGACAATAATAGTACTTTCCTTCCAGAGTTATCTAAATTACCCAATTTATTATCCAATAAATGATAATAATTGTAAAGAGCTTAACCTACTGCTTGGCACAGAGTACACATTTTATAAAGGTTAGCTATTATTATTTTTATTATGACATCTTCTGCTTGCCTCAGTTTCCTTATTTGTAGAATTTGGACAATAACAGTACCTTCCTTCCAGAGTTGTTATGAGGATACAATGAGATAATTGTAAAGAGCTTAACATAGTACCTGACACAAAGTATGCATTCTATAAATGCTAGCTATTGTTATTTTTTATAAGACAACTTCTGTTTGCCTCAGTTTCCTTACTTGTAAAATCTGGCTATAATAGTACCTACCTCCTAGAGTTGTTATGAGGATCCAATGAGGTAATAATTGTAAAGTGCTTAGTGTAGTATCTGGCACATAGTGAACTGTTATATAAATGCTATCATCCTCATCGTCAGCACCACCACCACCATCATCATCATTATTAATGCCCACTATGTGCCAGGCACTGTGCTCAGTTAATATATAAAAAAGGGCAAGAGATTTGCTTCCTGCCCTCGGGGATCCATAATCTAAGAGGGGAGAAATACGAGAATGAATTTGCATACACAAGACATATATCAGCTAAAGATGAAGTGATCTCAGAGGGAAAGTACTACCACTGGTGGGAGGGTGGAGAGTGGGAGCGGGAGGGACCCAGGAAGGTCAGATTTAAAGTGAATCTTGGAAAGACCCAGGGAAGTCAGGAGGCAGAACTAAGGAGCAAGAATGTTCCAGGTACACAGATAATCAATGAAAAAGGCGTGTAAATGGGGGATAGAGTGTCTTCTGGGAAGAACAGCAAATAGGGGCAGCGAGTGACACAGTAGATAGAGCACAAGCCCTGAAGTCAGGAGGACCTGAGTTCAAATTTGATCTCAGACACTTAACACTTCCTGGCTGTGTGATCCTGGGCAAGTTACTAAACCCCAACTGTCCCAACAAAACAAACAAACAAACAAAAAAACCCGAAATACCAAATAGCAAATAGAACCAGTATATGAGCATAGCATAAATGAAAAAAAAATTAAAATGGAATTCTGAGAAATTTTTTGCGGAGGAAGACTATCCCTGTGATTTATTTGATCTAAGGAGCTCTGCCTTGAGAAAACTCCTACCAATGCAGACTGGCACCTGTCTGAGACTTGTACTTTTAGAACTGGGAACTAAGAGGTTGAATGATTTCTTTGGGGTTACACTACTAGGACATAGCATTAAGACTGGAATCCAGGTCTTCTGGATACTAGGTTTAAATTTCTATCCATTGGAGTTAAAAATATAAAGTTTTGGGGGTAACACTCAGCTTTAGGATTAATGGAAGGTTCCAAGTGAATTCTCCAAAGAAATTTAGTCTGACTTCTCTTCCTTTAATTCTGGATCCAAATCATTGTCTGGATGATGTCTTATTTCAAGCTATTTTTAATGAGTAAGTCAACAGGTTGCTCATCTAACTTTATGCCATAATCATGGAAGTACATGCTTTTCATATTCTTTATTTTCTAGTATAGACAATTAGGGTGTTTTTTTTTTTTGGCAGATGTTCATGAATATCTTTAAAAAGGCCCTGGAATATCCCATGTCTCAATGAAATAAACAAAATGACAAAATGCCATCTATTAAAAGGAATATTCCAACAAATCTCACTTCTAATAGGAATCTCCCTCTTCAAAATTATATAATCATAAAAGTTGGAGGCAATTTCATCAGCCTTCTGTTTTGAGACAGATCCAGGGCAGAGTGAGAAGGGAATACAATTAGGGAGTTCCCTAGCCTGAAGACCCTGGGTAGTATACAACAAAATGAAGAAGAAGCAGTATGGATTCAGACCGAAGTTCAAATCATCTAACCCAGCTTGCAGAGAAATAATCAAAACAGGGATCCCAGACCAAAGGGAAACATATCATTCTCCTATTCTGAACCATTAGAGTATTTAAGCTGGCTGATGGGAGCAGAATTCATTAGTGGTTTACTCCTGCTCAGACACAACCCAAATTTAGGTCAGGAATTTACAGAGCTCAGACTAGGAGTAAAGTGGGGTGGGCAGCAATCAGACTTTGCTTTGGATCAGAATCCTCTAGAAGTACTGAAATATTGAAGGCCCCCAACCTGTCTTTGAGATCCTAAAATATCAAAGCATTCAATATCCCAAGAAAGCAGCAATAATACTAGCCCAGATCTTCCCTTTGGAAGTGCCACAGGACTCAGATTCAACCGCAAATCTGAAATCAGGAAGTAGACTGAAGGAATGGGAAAGCAAAAGAATCTTATCATGAGTTAGTTAACATGATAGCATAGTTGCACAAGACACAAGTTCAAAAGAAGAGAATGACTAAAATATCTACAAACATTGTCTCAAAGAAAATTTTTAGGCACCCACTCAATCAAAATTCCTGAAAGAGATGAAACAAAAGTTAAAAAAAATTATTTTTTTTTTGTAAACTGAGAGTACTTGGATTTAAAAAAAAAATACAAAAATATGAGAGCCATGGAAGAAAGAATTAGAAAGGGAATGAACAATTTGGCATAAGAGAGTTTTTAAAAATTGCACAAACAACAAACTTCCTGAAAATCAGAATGAACCAAATAGAAATCAATGAAGCAACAGAAAGTATTTAAATAAAGTTATAAGCCTGAAAAAAATTGAAGAAAATGTGAAGTATCTCATAACAAAAAAATGACTTGGAAAACAGATCAAAAAGAAAAAAAAATAAAAATCACTGAATTATCTAAATGCCATGATCAAGAAAAGAATCTAGACATCATATTTTAAGCAATCTTAAAAGAAAAGCTCCAAAATGAAAACTCCCAGGAAAATCACAGCCCCAATCCAGAGTTTCAAGGTGAAAGAAAAAGTTCTAAAAGCATTCAGAAAGAATTTTAAATGCCAAAGAGTCATGGTCTGGATCATACATGATTTAATATCAATCATTTTAAAGGAACAGAGACCTTGGAGTATAATATTCCAGAAGGCAAAGGATATGAATTTACAGCCAAGAATAATTTACCCAGCAAAACTAAATATAATGCTACGAGAAGGAAAAAAATGGATCTTTAATGAAATAGAAAACTTCCAAGCATTCTTGATAAAAAGACCAGAGAGTCAGGGAAACTCTGAAGTTCAAACACAGGAGTGAAGAGAAACATAAAAGACAAACATAATTGAAGAATGATAAAGCACTAAACAAATACAAACTGCTTATATTCAAGTACAGAGAGATGATACCCTAGCATCATGTTTTATAGAGAGAGTCAAATTAAACAAGGTCCGGAAATGGTTCTGTTATGTCTTGATGATGTTAAGATTTAAGAAAAGAATGAAAAGAGAGGGGAAGGGGAATAGATTCTGGAGTGGGTGGGGGCAATGGAGGTAAAAGAAAGTTAAGGAAATTATGTCACATAATCCAGGTATACATGTAGTTATATAAACAAAGAAAGAAGAGGGGTGAGGGAAGAAGTTAACATGACACTTGAACTCTCACCTGAACTGCTCAAAAGAAGAAAGAATAAATATGCACACAGTTCTAGATTATAGAAATACATGTCACTCAACATAAATTAGAGGGAAAGGAAAGAAGGAAAAAGGGAATTAGAGAGAAGCCAAATTAAAGAAAGAATTAGCTCTAAACAAAAAAATATTCTAAGGATGTACAAAAATATTTATAACTCCTTTTGAGGCTTTGAAAAATAGGAATCTGATGGGGATCCCATAAATTGGGGAATAGATTAAAAAGTTAGTGTATATAAATGTTTTCAAATATTTCTGTGCTTAACTCCTATCAGTATAATGTATAAACAGGAATCCAGAGGATTAATGGTAAAACATGCTAGCCACTTTCTGAGAGGTGAAAAGCTCATTGCAAAATGAGATTTTATATCTATCTATCTATCTATCTATCTATCTATCTATCTATCTATACATATACACACCCACACAGAGGCAGACATCATATATACACACAGATATATAAAATCAACGTGGAAATTTGTTTTGATTGATTATATATGTTTGTAATGAATTTTGCTTTTATCTTTTCAGTTGAGGAGGGCGGGCAAGAAAGCAAATCTTGGCTGATTAGAACAATAAAAGATTTGAAAAATAAATTATTAATTTAAAAAATGAAAGAAAAAAATAAAACCCTGAGCATCTATATTTTTTCACCTCCTAAATTGTGTCACCTCCAGCAAAATTCTTCTATATTTAATTAGAACCTGATGCTTTCCTCAACTTTACCCTTTGACATACCTTTATAAACTTTCCTTACAAATTGTGGAGATAATAGGATTTCTACATGAGTAGACTCTCAGTTTAATGAGCATGGATGACTATAGAAACATCTAAAGGTCTGTTCACTGCTTGAGTGTTGTGCTTACATTTATAAATGCTTTTGGAATAATCTGGCTGGATCATAACATAATGTGATAATAGTTAGAGGTCCTGCTAAGCTCTGTATTGGCTCATTTAGCCTTATTTTTTAAATTGTTTTGTGAGATGATACTGCTCATAACCTTCCAGTACATCTTTCCATAACATTCTACCAATGAGAGTTTATACTCCAAATCAATGTTGTCCTTAATATTTACGTTTTGTCTTTTAGTAAGGAGTTAAAATATTGGCTAGCTGAACCAGTTTGTGAGTTTTCAGTCTCCTCATTATCATGAATATATTGCAGTAAAGTTGTCCAAGAAATTGTGAGAGTTTACTTTCAAAAAATATTTTGGAGAAGAATGCAATTCTTGGGAATCATTCAATAATAACCAAAAAAAAAGATTTATTGAATCATAACAGAAGAGTAGTCCAAAAGTTCAGGCTTTGAGGACATCTTGAACTGATCCACCTGAGCAAGGCTCCCAAGCCTCCTTTATCCTTCATGATCCACCAGCCAAGCCACAGAGGGGAGACTCGATGCTGCTTGTGACTGCTCTGTACTCAGGTGATGAGGAAGTGAGGTCAATAGTCTGAACTTTTAGTCATCTGATCCAACCAAGAATTGAAGATAGTTTCAAAACCTTTTAAGGAAAAATTAGCCTAAATTGCATAAGGGAGGGATTAGGATATTGTTCCTACCACACATCCCCTTCATCATTTCTTACAGTACTTCACAGTACTAGTATCCCATTACATTCCTGTACCATAATTTGTTCAGCCGTTCCCCAATTGATGGGTGCCCCCTTAGTTTTTCAGTTCTTTGCCACCACAAAAAGAGCTGCTAAAATATTTTTATAATAGTCCTTTACTTTTGTTCCTTTTTTCATTTTTTTCTGAGTTGACAGTTTGCAAAAGCAGTGTTTTTCATTTTTACCCTTTCTTCTAATTTGATATTAAGTTTCGCCTGTATGATGTTGCATATAGATGATTGTTGGAGAACTTCTGTATCAATAACCAATTGTTTCTATTTCATTAAAAACTGTATTCAGTGTTTGTCACAGACAGTATCTCTAAGTCTCTTGTTTCTTCTTTGTAGTATTCACAGGATACAAGTATGTGCAGAGAAGTGCTCCTAAATGTTTACTATGTTACTATGTGTGTGGAGTTTGATACACTTTTAAGTTTAATATACATTATCAACGTATTCTCCACCTAAAGTCGACAAAATCAACAAAACGAGAAAAAAATTCCTGATTTGTACCATTGGATAATTTTAGAATTGTAAATGCTTACATTGAAAATTTAATCATCAGCCCTTCAGAGGTGAGTTGAATTGGTTCTAGCACAGCTTTGCATGTGCTGCTTCTAAGTATTTACAAGTCTTTAGTCACTTTTGTTTCGTGGTTCCACACTGTATTTTCCAACATAGGTTTTGCTGTTCTCTGCCCATCTTCACAAAGGACAGTCAGTATAATATCTCAAGTACTGAACTTTAGTCGGGAAGATCTAAGTTTAAATCTTATTTTTGACACTTACTTGTGAGGCAGCTCTATGGTGAAATAGATAAAGCACTGGCCATGGAGTCAGGAGGACTTGAGTTCAAAATCAGCCTTAGACATTTAACTACTAGCTGTATGACCTTGGGTGAGTCACTTAAATGCCTTGCCCCACCAAAAATCATTCTTTAGCAAAGATATTACAACTTATCAACAAGATAATACACTATGACCCAGTGGGATTTATACCAGGAATGCAGGACTGGATTCAGTAGAAGGAAAATTATTGGCATTAATAGACCATATCAATAACAATATTAACAAAAATCATATGATAATCTCAACAGATGCAGAAAAAGCTTTTGACACTAGGTACATGATGCACATAGTACTTGCTCATGTTTTAGGAGCCTTGGTTTTCTCATCTGTACAATGTCAATAATAAAATCTATAATACTCTTTGCATAGGATTGTTGGGCTATTCAAAAGACAAGATATGTAAAGTGATTTCCTAACTTTAATGTACTGTATAAATATCAGTTATTTATCATGTCTACGGAAGCTATAATGTCAAGGTCATTGGTGATTTAAATGAGAATATATTGCCATAGAGTCTCTGTATGGCAAGAATAAATGAGAGGGAGCCACGATATCCTGAGGCAGCCCAATCCACATTGCGATATCTTTAATTCTTAGAGCTTTTCAAGTTTAAATCTGTCTCTCTATAGCCTCCACCCATTGCTTCTAATTCTTCCCTCTGGGGCCCAAAAGTACAAGTTAATCCTTCTTCCACATGACAGGTCTTCAGATCCTTGAAGCCAGTTCTCAAGTCCTCCCAGAATCTTTTCTTCTCCAGGCTAAACATCCTTAAATCCTTCAGGGGAGCTTCCACATTGATAATGAGATTGATACATGCATTGTCTGAGATAACTCAGTATTTGGGAAGCTCCGGAGCAAAGTGTAGGAGAGGAGAAGTATTAGGTAGAATCCCAAACCGAACGTCTTCCGAACCATTGTGCTGGTCTCATTGCTTGCATGCCTGTGAAACAGATAGTATACCAGCACCATACCAGGCACTGAATTGCCTTTATTTGAATTGTCTTGGGAAGACTTTGAAGATCAGCTGGCAGGATAAGATATTAGAGGTCCTTTCTTGAACTAAACTGCCAGGGATTACAACTACAGGGCAGAGAGCCCAACTTCGCCGGACTGGCCATATTGTTCGAATGTCAGATGTATGCTGACCAAAGAAATCATTATATGGAGCACTCACATAGGGCAAGCACTCACAAGGTGGTCAGAAAAAGCAATACGAGGACACTCTCAAGCCATCTCTTAAGAGTCTCCCAAACAACATATCTAATAGATTGACATTTGCCTAAAGACTTCCAGTGAGAAAGATCTTACTCACTCCTAAAGTAGCACATGGCAGTATTGACTAGCTCTGATTATGAGGGAACTTTCCCTTACATCAAATCAAAATCTACCCCTTTGCAACTGCAACCTAATGCTTTTCATTTTACCCTCTCTGACCAAGCAGAGGACTTCTAATTCTTCTTTACATAATAGCCTTTTTAAAACTTGAAGGCAGCTACTGAGTAATAGATCCTTGAGCCTTTCCTCAAAAAGTTGTATTCCTGTCCATCACATCTTCCAGTGCCCTCTTAGGTATAAATCATATATCTGGAAAGAAATAAACACAGGTCTTATTTATTCACACTGTTCCATTTATCTCATATATGTTCAATGGAGAATGTCATTCATTTTCTCTTACTAGACTGTAAATTCCTTGAGGGCAGAAACTGACTTTGGACTCTTTTTATCTCCAGGATTTAGCACAGTGCCTGGCAAATAGGTACTTAATTATCATTGATTGTTGATTGATTTGAGAAATTGAATGCTTCTAGATGTAAAAATTCAATATGGAAAATTTCCAAAGGAAAGCAGAGCAGAAATAAGAGATTAACAGTTAAGGGGGAATAGACACTCTGTTAGACAGAGACCACTATGCCCTACTGCATGAAAAAAGGCAGAGGCTTTCTTAAGACCACAGCAGTCCCATTCCAGCTCTAAATCTACAATCCAGTGAACCTCTCAGTTTCAGGATAAACTCCTTAATTTCAGACCAGAATTTTCTTAATAATTTTCTTTCTTTCTCATTTTGTTTTGGTAACAAAGACCTGAGAACACAAGGCAATTTGTTAACGTTGCTGCTGTGGTGCACTCATGCCTGATTCTTTATGAATCCATTTGGGTTTTAGTTTGATGATAAACAAAATATTGATCCATATTCTTTGCTTTAAATATTTTTCCTTGATGACTTTTTCTTCATGGGAAAGTTTTCTGAAAGGAGTATAGTTAAGGATAGAAAAATTTGAGTCCCTTTTTGTGATTTTTTTCTTTCTATTCCACCACACCTATACCAGAACAAACTTAGAGCTACACTATCATGTAACCCACAAGCAGCTGGCCTGGGTGCTGTTGATAGCTGTGGGTTTTAAGATACTTTTCAAAAGAGATTTATAGAAAAAATAACAATAAAAACCTCATACTTCCTTCTCCCATCCCAATAAGTTTGTTTTAAATAGGTTTTTCATGTTAATCTCAGCCACAATAGCTGATCCAAATCAAAGGGACAGACTTGGGAGATTCATTCTCTGTACAATAAGACCACACGCTTATTGGCCATGAAGCATACTTGTCCAGATTGTAATGGATGAAAACTCATTGTGGTTATTGAGTGAATGACTATGGACCATATACTAGCTTTGATCTAGTCCACTGTTGTCAGGGCATGTAAACAGAAGGTTATATCACAGGACCACCAAAAAGTAGTGCCAGCTGTCAGCCTTAAGAAGGTGCCATCTCATCCCTTCCGTCCATACACATCCTGGTGGTTAACTTTTGGCCTATGACAAGCTGGGTTTTCCACAACTCATCACTTGCATCTCTGCTCTTTTAAAAATTATTTTTGTTCTCATTTGAAATCATTTTAAAAACAATTTTATCTAGTGATAAAGTTTTAAATAAAATTTTATTTTTTCTATCATCAAATTTTTTTTTCTTCTTTCCACATTTCCCCTCCCCATGATAAACAAAATCCTTATAACAAAGAAGCATAGTCAAACAAACAAACAAACCAAAAAAAAAACACACTGTATGTTGTTTATTTCCAAAAATGTGTCTCATTTTGCTTTTGAGTCCATTACTTCTCCTTTAAGATATATGTAGCATTCTTCATCACCAGTCTTTTGCAATCATGACAGATTATTGCATTAATCAGAGGTTTTAAATCTTTCAAAATTATTTTAAAGATGAGATTGTACTATTGATTATTTTATTGGTTCTGCTCAGTTTATTCAGCATCAGTCTCTACAAGTATTCCCAGGTTTTTTTCTTTCTTCATTTTTTTGTAGCACAATAATTTTCCATTATATTTCTACACCATATTTTTCCAGTTGTTCCCCAATTGATGGACACCCCCTTAATTTTCACTTCTTTGCCAGTATAAAAAGAATTGTTTTAAATATTTTCATTCTTTCTCCCTTTCTCTGATTTCCTCTACGTAGAGTCCAGTAGTGCAATTACTGTGGTTAAAGACGAAGCACAATTTATTAACACTTTGGGCATTGATTAAAATTGCCCTCCAAAATGGTTGCACCAATTCAGAGCTCCATCAACATTTTAGCAATGTAACTATTTCCATATAACTCCTTAAAAATCTATCCTTTTAGACTTGATTCTTTTCAGCAATTCAGCAGTCCAAGGAAATCCCAATAAGCTTTGAATGGAAAATGCCATCTGCATCTAGAGAGAGAACTATGGATGCTAAATATAGATCAATATATATTATTTTCACTTTTTTTCCCTTGTGGCTTTTCCATTTTATTCTGATTTTTCTACCCCAACATGATTCATATAGAAATATATAAAAAAAGAATGTACATGCCTAATGTAAAATAAATAAGTAAAATGGAAAAAATATCATTTTCTTCTTGCCGGTGGGTGTGATGTAAAACCTTACAGCTGCTTTAATTTAATTTTATCTAATTATTAATGATTTATAGCACTTTTCATAGGCCTAGAAATAGGTTGGGTTTATTCTCTTTGAAAACTGCTTGTTCCTGTGCTTTTGACCGATTTTAGACTGGTTCTTGTTTTTACTGCTATTTATGCTATTTATGAGACTTTCATCAGAAAACTCATCTCAAATATTTTTCTCTATTAATTGTTTCACTTCTCACTTTATCTGAATTGGATTCATTTGTTTAAATATTTTACTTTACCAAAAATGTTGTGTTTCTCTCTTTCTATCCCTTGTTTGGAAATGAATTCTTCCCCTATGATTTGACCTCATATGTCTAGGTCATATATCCATTTGAAGCTCATCTTAATGTATAATATAACATGCTTACTTAAGCTTATTTTCTGCCAAAGTGCTGTCTAGTTTTCTCAGCAGTTTTTGTCATATAATGAATCTTTACCCCAGCAGCTGAGGTTTTTTAGGTTTATCAAATACTACTAAGTTCATTTTTTTCTGTATATTGTACACCTAATCTGTTTTTGCTGAACATCTCTATTTTTTAAGTAGTACCAAATTATTTTTTGATTTGTCATATAGTTTGAGATCTAGTATTTCTAAATTTGCTTGCTTATTTTTTCATTATTTCTCTTTTTTCCTTTTGTTAAATTTTGTATTCCTACTCTTGGAAACAGTGGCTTCCTTCAAGGCTCAGCTCAAGCACTATGTCAGTCAAGAAGTTTGACTTTTCAAGCTGTTGGCGACCCTCACCTCCATTAAAATAAATTTACATTAATTTTGTTTATAACCTATATGTACTTATCCATAAATGTATTGCAGTATTCCTTAGCCCCAGTGGTATATAAAATCTTTGAGGATAGAGACTGTCACACTTTGTAATTATATTTTTAGTAAATACTGCCCTTCGTGGCAAATACTATATATTTGTATGCCTCTGTGTGTGTGTGTGTATGTGTGTGTGTGTGTGTGTGTGTGTATTCACAAATGTATGTGTATACATGTATAATGCTATAAATACTGATTGATTGATTATATAGCCAATAGTTACATAATTAGCTAATTTCTTCTCCTAAAGCCAGCCTTATTTCCCCAAATTGATCCTCCCCTCATTTTCTACTTTTAAGGACTCAATGGAGGTACTTTCAAAATGGAGACACTAAAGTCGATTTTCTCTCCTTGTCATCCCAACGGATAAAACTTACAATTTCAGGTAGCTTCTAGGAGCTAAGTAAGAGTTGAGAGGTACCAAGATTTCTCTCTGGCCACTGAATTGCCATTTTAGTAAATTCCTTCGCTACTACAAGAAAATATTCTCTGTTTTCTATGTCTCAAGGCCTTTCCTCTCAAGCTGGAGATGTTGAAGAATGGGGCTAAATGCTTTCGGAGATTTGCAAGATCTCCCAAAAGATGAGAGTACATTCTTTCTGGACTAAAAAGGCAGCCTGTGCTTTAAGTTCAATACAAATTACCCAGTAGCCTCCAAGTGCGCTACTTCAGCAAATTAAAGAATCTGACAGCTCCCCATACTTCATATGGAAAGCACTTTGCTGATCACAATAGGTCACACTCAGATGACTCTCTAGTGAAGAATTAAACTTTAATAAGAGTCCACTGTCTCTGCCTGGTGCATTTGCAACCAACAATGAGAGCCGGTGGCTTTTCTCAACTAGGCCTTGGTAAAGAAACTGACCAGGGAAAAGAATGGAGTTACTCTGCCTGAAAGGGAACAAATACAAAAATAATTTGGCCGCTTAAAAGAATCAATTTTTCTGTGTACCAGAGCAAGACGCTAACAAGCATTACTGCAGGCTCGTCAGCGATTGGAACACTTTGTAAAGGGTTTCTCTTCAGTGCCGAAGGTAGATAGTTATTGAGCAGGCTTCGACTGCAAGATGATTTCAGCTGCTTGGATGTCAATTCATAAAGAAGTAGTTTGAGATAGAATGTGTCTGGGGCTGCTGGGATTAGCTCAAGGCTGTGTGTGTCATCTTAAAACTTAGACATTCAGCTCCTAAAGAAGTAGAAATACTTTTAATAGCTCTCGAGCTCTTCTGGACCTCTGAACATTTGTGAAAAGTGGGTACCTTAAGCAGCCAAGTATGAAATGTGCCCAAATCATTGAAGGATTCTATTATCTCAAATAAAATCCCTGGATCACTGTATCATGGTATCATAGCCCTCGAGATGAAAAGGACCTCAAAGATCAACCAATTCAACCCATTAATTTTGTCATGAGGACCTCGAGGGGACAAAAAGATTCAGCAATTTGCTAAAAGTCAAATGGAGTAGGCAACAGAAACAGAATTTGAACCCAGAGCCACATGGTTCAATTAAATGTTCATTTTACTGAATCACTCTGCTCCCATTTTATAAGACAGATTTTTGATGCTGGTAGAACATTTTCAACAAGCTTTTAGATAAGCAGGTTGGTTTTTGAACTGGGGATCCTTCAACAATCTGAAATCAAATATATACTAATTGAGCTAAACATGTAAAGCGAGACCCACAGAGGGAGGGGGAAAATAACAAGAATATCAGCCAACATCTCTTTCTTCTCTTCCTAAAGGGAAGGAGACTCATCTCTGATCTCTGCAGGGATCCTTTCAGATGCATTTTTATTTATTTAATTGAATTTATTTCATCTTGTTTATTATTTAAATGCAATTACTAATTAAATATAATTTACTCACACTAATTTTTTCTTTGGAAGAGAAAGGGGGAGAGACACTGAGAGAAATTATGGGAACTTTTTTAAAAGACATATTTTAAAATAAATCTATTATTTATAATCTATAAAGAGATATTTTAAAATAAACAAATATAATTATTTACTCAGCATCTCTCAACCACAGAGACTAGTTATATATTCCTTTAAAGTTTATAAAGTGCTTTCACAAATGTTATCTCACTTGACAAAGAAACCAAAGTTGGAAGAGGTGAATGACATGCCTAGAATCCTACAGATAGTAATGTAGGATTCACAACCAGGACTTTCTGACTCCCATTTCAGGGTACCATTTTCCTGTAGTGAGCTGTCTGCCATAAACAGCTAAAGAGAGCATGTTACTTTTAGTTCCGACCTCAGTTTCTGGCCTGTTCAAGGAAAAAAAAAAGGCTATTTCTGAATCTTTTAACAAAAGTGAAGTCTAAAAAGGATGTGCTCATTGTACCCGACTTCCATAGTTAGGAGTTAAATTAATTTTTTTTTAAAATTTAGAGCCATTGAGGGACCAGGAAGCAGAGAATGCTAGCAAGATAGTCAAGACTCTTTGGGACTGGACCATGAGGTGGCCTTGGGCCTGAAAATTGTCTGATATTACAGAAGAATGATTTCTAGAGCACCTTTCCTAAAGTTGGAGGGTATCTCAGAGATCACTTAGTCTATTTTTTTTAGACAAGAAAATGGAAAGAAAAATGGAAGTGGAATCAGGGAGCCTCACCTACTCATCACTATTATGTGACTTGGAGAAATCACAAAGAAGTGATTTCTCTTTGAGCCTCAATTTCCTTGTCTACAAAATAAGGGAGTTAGCCTAGAAGACTATTGAGATTCTGTTTAGTTCCAAATCCTATGGGTGAAATTTATGAATTTTCCATATCCCATGGCTCCCCAGACTTCCTTTCCCCAGCCCTGTTCATCCTTCTCTGCTTCTTTGGTATTTTAAAGAAAAAACATCACATTTCTTCATAATTTTTTCCTATTCTTGGATGATTCTAGGTGAAGACATTTGCCTTAGGTCACATAGCTAGTAGGTGATAAAGCTTAGAACTAGAATGTGGGTTTCCTAACTACTAATCACTTTCTACCATACTATACTGCCTCTTCTCCAAGAAAGGATTAAGAAAAAATGAAGGCACATTAGCTGACGCTGCTCATATTACTACAGTTCCATTTAGTTTTCTTTCTTCCTTTTTCTTTCTTAAAGCAATAAGGGTAAGATTCAGGTGATGGCCAAAAACAGAGCCATGCAATGAAATTAAATGACACTGGAATTTGTCAGTTCTGTGGTTGGTACCATCTTGGTAAAGGAGAAAAGGGAAGTAAGGCTGTTGTCAATTACAACAAATTGGATGACAGCGTTGAGGACAAAGTAAAAATAGACTGGATTTGCTTAAAAGCAAATGCTTTGTATTGGGGGTTTATTTTTTTCATGTCAAAAATATGAAATTACATGGCAAAAGGAAGTGGTAAAACCTACATCATTCAAAGCCTAGGGAATGTATCCACTTGTTCACACTTGCTCAAGAGTTATTGAAAGTGTGATTCTCATTTTACCTGCTAATCCAATACTTGGGTGTATTTAACAGGGAGCTTAGCCCTCTCCTCAGTTTTGATTTCTGAGCAATTCCTACAAAAACACTCTACCGCAAAGAAACCTTGTGTATTTATAGACTTTTGTACTCAACAAAATATTCCACACACCATCAATCACAAGATTTAAGTAGCCATTTTCGATAAAGTGATTGTTTGCCTTTAGGTTTATGTCAAGTATATTTATTACCCTTTATAATCAAATCAGTAAGCATCTATTAAGTGTCTACTATATACAAGGTACTGTGCTAATCTCTAGGGATATAGAGACATGAAATTAAGTCCTCACTGCTCAAGGAGTTTGAATTCTATTGAGGAAGATAATGTGCACATATAAATAAAGTAAATTAAATATATACAGAATAAATAAAATATAATTAATGGATAAAAAGTAGGTAGGTGTCACAGTGGAAAGAGCTCCCAGCCTGTGTGACACAGGACACTTAACCCTGTTTATCTCAGTTTCCTCATCTCTAAAAAGAGTTGGAGAAGGAAATGGCAAACTATTCTAGTATCATTGCCAAGAAGACCCCAAATGTGTTCACAAAGTGTCAGATATGGCTGAAAAACAGCAACAGTTAATGAAAGGTCAGTTGTTGATGGGGTAGGTGGTAGAAAAAGCTTCATATAGAAGCTGCCATTTAAGCAGAATCTTGAAATTAAAAAGGGATTCTGTGAGATGTAGGTAAGGATAGAGTCAATTCCAGACATTGGGACCATCAATTACAAAGGCACTGAGATGAGAGATGAGTACTTTTTGTGAAGAATAGAGAGAAAGCCACCTTAAGAGTATTATAAGAGGAGAAGTGTTCTTTGAGGCTGCTAAGATTAATTATGGACAAGTTGTAAAAAGTTTAAAAGAAAAAAGAGGAATTTAAATTTTATCCTCAAGCTAATAGGAAGCTTGTGAAGTTTGTTGAGAAGAAACATCATTCTTTCATTTTGTGTGGAAGAGAGCTTGAAGAAGGAAGGACTGAAGACAAAGGCATCTCACAGAGCCGTTTTAAAATTTCATCTCATTTTTCAATTAATAATTATTTCTTTTCTCTCTCATCCACTCCAATTTAAAATGGAAAAAAATCCAAAACTTTTGTTAACAAATATGCATAGTCAAGCTAAATGAATTCTGACCTCTGTAGGTTTTGTGGAGTCTGATGTAATAATACATATAAAGCATTTTTGAACCTTAAAGTGTTTTAAAAATATCTATGATTCAGCTGCATCAGTTTTTCAGGTCATTTTTCTAATGGAAAATTGACTTTTATATAAAATAAGAATTTTCAGTGGAAAAATGGTTGAAAATTCTATGAAATTTGGAATCCAAATCCATATTTACTAAGCACCTACTATGTGTCAGGAGCTGGGCATACAACAATTTTAATGACATAATCTGTACCAATCTTAGATTTGGGCAAGTCCTGCTCCAAGGGCTGTTTGCTTGGAATGATCCTACTTATGGTAGACACAAAATATTAAGATTAAAAAATGAAAGATGCAGGATAAAACAAGATTTATTAATGATCTGCATGACTAAGTGAATCTTACTTTATTTATATGGAATATTTTATATTAGGTATGGAAACGTGAATACATTGAAATTAATCCAGAAATTGAAATCAATTGCCCTAGATTATGTGGTGCAAAGGGGGTATTGGAGGAAAAGTAAGACTGGTTGTGTCATCAAGATGGTCTTCACTCCCAATTCCATCAGGATGAACAATCAAGGCTTATCAGAGCAGTTTAATTCGACCCCCTTGGACAGCCTACTCTGGAACTGAAGTGGAAAGAAAGGGGATGGGAGAAAGAAAATCCTTTTCTGACCTGAATCCTTGAGTCTCCCCCAACCAAAATATCCCTTGGACTCGGTTGTGAGACTTCTTCCTAGGCATGACTATCCAAGCAGTCCCAGGAGGCTGTTGTAGGGATGCTTTGGCTCCTGTCCCAGAATGCTTTGGAGGAGATTCACAAAGTCCTTAATGTGGCATTCTGGGTCTTTACTCTAGACTGAGGTGTTGAATTGATATCATACTCCAAGTCTCTCCCTCCCACTCCCAAACGACAGAGAATGAAACTACTGGCAACATAATAGCAATTAACATTTTCATAGTATTCCAAAATTTACAAAATGTTTTACATATGTTATCTCATATAATCCTCACAACAGTTTTGGGAAGGAAGCACTATGAGGTGAGGACACTGAAGAGAGAAAGATTAAGTGCCTTGAACAGGGTCACACAAGCAGCAAGTGTTGAGAGCAGGATTTGAACTTAGCACTCTGTTAACTGTGGTACCTAAGTTTCTCTTAAATACAAAGAAAAGCAAGAGATAATCCATGCATTCAAGGAGTTCGTCATCTAACAGGTAGAAAACATGCAAACAACTACATACAAACAAATTATATTCAGGATAATGCAAGTTAGCACATCAAATTGCCTCGAATAGTGTCTTCTGCTATTTGGGAACATAGTTTTATGCAGACTAGATAGTTTAATCTGATATTCCACATTTAAATAGTCATAAACAGAAGTGTAACCCTCCCCACAAGGTGTGTTACCATTTAAAAAATTTAAATAGTTATTTTTCCAAATACAGGCAAAGATAGTTTTCAACATTCAACTTTGCAGCCTCTTGTATTCTAAAAATTTCTCCATCTCTCTTTTTTCCTCCCTCCCCTAGACAGCAAGCAATCCAGTAGAGGTTAAACATGTGCTATTCTTCTAAACATATTTCCATACTCATAAATATTACAATTTTAATATTAAATATTGTTCCATTTTTATTAATTGAAACATAAGTTCTACTTGATTTTGTTTTCTTAAATTGTAAAGTTTTGATATATTTTGTATTTTTAGTATAAAGTAATTATTTTAATTTTAACAGAAATTTAAAGATAGAATCAAAGTTCCACTCTTGGTTTATTTGCATGGCCAGTACAACAAATGATACTAAAAATAACAATGGAAACTTTACTGTCAGATGCAACCAAAATGATTTTTAAAATGATCTATTTCATGAAAACAAAGGTCACAATTGGTGCTTACTTTGAAATGGGCTAAAAACAAAGTTCTGATTTAAAATATCATTTTTATTCACTGTATTTTCTTTTTTTGACATAAACTGTTACATGAAGCTCAACATGTATAGTTATTCTTGGAATATATATTACTTGGGAATGATAGAGAGCTATTCCATGTATTTGAATTACTGAGTAGCAGCTATCAAATGGTGTTGAAAATATTTTTGAAAATGAAGCTATGATATTTGTGACATAGTGAGGGTCTTTGTTAGTGTAGGAGTGAGACAAGCTGTTATGTAAACCATTTTCTTGGAAATCTGACTAATAGTGTTGCAAACAGTAGGAAGGATGGAAAAGGAGGTAAGACTTATTCTAAATATCAGTGGTGGCTCACACTGCACAGAACTGGGATTGGAGTAGACGTGCAGATTGCAATCGCTGTGTATGCTTCGTTTGAAGAGAACCAATGACATCATCATGATTTTATGTCTTGACTTGTTCTAGAATTGAATTTAAGTGGGACAGAGCTGCACAAAATTGAGCAGGACAAAAGTCAGGATGATTGGCAATGGCCCAGGGTGCAGTGGATGACCTTGGAGTCTTCAACATTTGACCAAGCTCTAAGTAATCCATAGCTTCAGCCACTTCTGTGGTCACTGGAACAAATTCTTCTCATCTCCTCATTCTTCCAGCAGAAGAATTCACATCCTCCTATCTCAGTGATGGGTTTGAGTCTTCTTGTTGGGTACTTTCAACCTGGCTTGGCCCAAGACTTACCAGGATGTGATCATTGTGCGTGCTACAGCTTCTTGGAGACACAAGTAAAAGTTGGGTCAAAGGTAGACACCAAAAATGGATGAACTTTCCTAAAAGCAGCATGACAAGCCCTCACAGTGGAAGTGTTCATCCTCCCTGAACACCCTACTCACCTCACTATCTTTCAAAGAGGCCTGGAGAGATGTATATGAACTGATGCTGAGGGAAATGAGCAGAACCAGGAGATCATTGTACATGGCAGCAGCATAATTATAATATGATCATTTTTTTTTCTGAGGCAATCGGGGTTAAATGACTTGATCAGGCTTACACAGCTATGAAGTGTTAAATGTGAGGATAGATTTAAACTAATTTAAATTAAAGTCCTCCTGACTTCAGGGCTGGTGCTCTCTCTACTGCACCACCGAGCTGCCACCAGTATGATCAATTGTGATGGACCTGACACTCTTCAACAACGAAATGATTCAGGCAAGTTCCAAAGGTCCTGTGATGAAGAAAGCCATCTGCATCCAGAGAAAGAACTGTGGGAACTGAGTATGGATCACAACATAGTATTTTCTCTCTTTTTATTGTGGTTTGCTTGTTTTTTGTTTGCTTTCTAATTTTTTTTTTTTTTTTTACTTTTTGATCTGATTTTTCTTGTGCAACACGATATTTGTGGAAATATGTATAGAAGAATTGCACATATTTAACATATATTGGATTGCTTGCCCTCTAGGGGAGGAGGTGAGGGAAAGGGAGGGAAAAGCTTGGAAGACAAGATTTTGCAAGAGTGAATGTTGAAAATTATCCATGCATATGTTTTGAAAATAAAAAGCTTTAATTAAAAAAAGGCTATAGTTAATTTATTTGGTGACCTAATCACTGGAGTTTTTAAGCCTAATTAAGTAAGTGTTCACACCTGATAAATGGAGCACAGGATATAAACAATCTTGTTTTAAACATTTAAAAATCTTCACTAAGTCTATCTTCTATTGATTGTTGATTGTTTGAGGTTAGGGTGTGAACCTCCACCCTGATAAGATTAACTGCTCTGTCTAGCCATGATGTTGACTTAAAAAAAAATCTCTAAGTGTAAAACTTCACATTTTTATCTTTAAAATTTCATTTTATAAGATAAAATGAGGAGGAAGGTAGTTTAAATAGGTCATCTTGGATCTTAAATTAAACTCTTATTTACTTGACAAGGAAGTTTTGGGATTGAAGAAGTACATTGGTAGGAATGTTCCTGGATATTCCTTTCTCCTTTGCTTTCTGCACTGTTCTCTCTGAGTTCTTCTCTTTCTCTGGCCACTCCTCAATGTCTTGTGCCAGATTATTTCTCTTCCAACCTATCCTAATAATTAGGAGCACTTCATAAGGCTCTTCCGTATCTCTATACTCCCTCTCTTGGTGATTTTACCAGCCATCATGTTTAAATTAGCACCTCTGTGCCCTGACTCCTAAATCTAGGCATCCAGCCCCAATCCCTATCCTGAATCATGTCCCTGGTTACTGATTGTTGAATTTGAGTCAGATGGCCTGGATTCAAATCTTAGTTCTGCCACTTGCTATCTTAGTTATTTATTTAGACAAGTCACACCATTTCTCTAAAACGGTTTCCTTACCTGTGAAATGATTTGGACTAGAGGACTGCAAAGGGGCCTCCTAGTTCTAAGTCCTGGGACCTAATAAGAAACCTCCATCCACTATATGACTGCAAATGATAAACGTGCATTTTCAAGCATTCTGTGTATCTAAAGGTCTGCATATAGGGTTACAAAAAGACTATACAGTGTTGTAAAAGAGCAGAGACAAGATTGTCACTTTCATTTCCCTCACTCTAATAGGTACCTGGTCCAAGGCAAAGTCATCAGATTTAGAGTCAGAGCTGAGAAGGAATCCAATTCCCTCCCTCCGTGGACAGATAAGGTTATTGTTGCTTGTCCTTCATTCTGGAAGGGTACCATGACATCAGGGAGGTGATGCCATGATTTGCAAGTGAATTGAATTGAAGTAAAGGAGAGCCATACCACCAGATTCTCTCCCCTGGATCCAGTGGGAACCAGTGGCCAGATATAGATCAGGATGAGTGGAAATGGCCCTGGATGCATTGGGAGGGAGACCTTAGCATTTCCTTAATCAAACTAAGGCCAGGGAGAGATGAAATTAAGGTAGCACAGAACAAAGATTCCAACTCTACTCCCCAGGCTCCAAATCCTGTGCTTTTTGCTCTATCTCATCCTGCAGTAGAAAAGATCTGAATAAATATTTATTTAATTGAATTGGAAGCCAATCAATTATTTGCATTAAGGATTCTAAAACAATTTCCCCCAATTGGTTACTTGAGACAAAAGACGCTGTATGGTTATCCTAATGATGTGAATATTAATTGAGTGTGGTGACTCCCTGATGCCCATTTGTCATCTCTGCTTCTAAGGGAGGCTGAGACTGGGGTGGGGTTGCTTGAGAATGGGAAATCTGAACTGTTCCAAGACTAAGCCAAAAGAATTTGCACGCTAATTTGGCTCTGATGTGAACCTCTAGAAGGTATGTGTGGGAGTTAGTTAGGATGCAAATAAATTGGGTCACAAATAATCAGCCATGGACTCAAGTACATGAGTGATTACTCTCTAACCTGAACAAGATAGGGAGATCCAATCTTTTTTTTTTAATAACTTTTTATTGATAGAACCCATACCAGGGTAATTTTTTACAGCATTGTCTCTTGCATTCACTTCTGTTCCGATTTTTCCCCTCTCTCCCTCCACCCCCTCCCCCAGATGGCAAGCAGTCCCTTACATGTTGAATAGGTTACAGTATATCCTAGATACAATACATGTGTGCAGAACCGAACAGTTTTCTTGTTGCACAGGGAGGATTGGATTCAGAAGGTATAAATAACCTGGGAAGGATAACAAAAATGCAAGCAATTTATATTCATTTCCCAGTGTTCTTTCTTTGGGTGTAGCAGCTTCTGTCCATCTTTGATCTATTGAAACTGAATTAGCTGGGAGATCCAATCTTAAAGAAAGGTGTGTCTATCCCTCTTCTCCTCCCTCCATCCTTTCTTCCCTCACCCCCAAGAGAATTCCAGCTCTTCAGGGAAGGGACTGTTTAAATACTGTCTTCATATTTCTGTTGCCCAGCATCCTACCTAGCATGCAGTAATACTATTGGTTTAATTTTTTCTCCAGGTAGCATTGCAAGTTCCTTGAGGGCAGGGAATGTTTCCATTTTGTCTCTGTATATCCAGCAACCAGCACACTTAAGAAATGTCAGTTAAACTGAATTGTCTTTTATGTTCTTTTTTTCTCTAAGAAAAAAATAAACTCAATCATTTTTACTTGTTCGTGGATGAAGAAACAGGAAAGAGAAAGGAATGGTTAGCTCCTTGATTCACTAAAAGATGAGCTTTTCGACTCAGGCTGAATAATTCACTCATCTCCGTGATTATCTCACATTATCTCAGTGGATGATGATTTTAATACTTCATAACACTAATTATAGCATTAGTGGTTTCATATTAATAAGATATCAGGTTTGTTATGCAGGGAGTCTAATACGGGGATGTAAAAAAAATACCCATTTAAAGTCCTTGTAAACCAACAATGATTTTTAAATACCAGAGGGGATTTCCTCATTGAAATAATGATTTGAGAGTGTTATTTTTTTTTTAGTTCTGTTCTACTCCATTTTCCATGTTTATTTTTCTTGAATGTCAATACTATGCCCTTGGTGAAGCTGTTGTTTCATATTTTACATTTGATTAAGCAAAGAACATGGGAGATTTCCCTCTTTTGTTTCTCACCAGGGTTTACTTTGATTCAATATCAAATGGTTTGATTGAGAGGTGGACTTTTTCCTCCTTTTATCACTGGGAAGATTGAGCACCAAACTTAGTACGGATCAAGAGGCGAAACTTTCAGAGATTGAGAGATCTGGGACTTGGTGAATTTAAAAAAAAATCTTTTAATTTCCCTGCCTCTCAACTCCTCCCCTCCCATCTTGCTGTCATGATGAAGCATGAAAATTGATATAAGGCAGTGGATCTGCAAAAAGTCTGTTGATGCAGATGATAAACTGACTGTGAGCTCCAGGAGGGGAAAGCCCAGGAAAAAACTGATAAATTTCAAACATTGACAGAAATTGTCTCAGTTGACAAAAGAGACATTCTGGGGTTTTTCCAAGTTGACTAGAGTTTTACTCATTTGGGAAAATGTGAAAGCAGCAAGTGTGTGTGTGTGTGTGTGTGTGTGTGTGTGTGTGTGTGTGTGTGTGTAACTTACAGAAATGAAAATTATGCAATATTTACTTTAGAGGGATGGCATTCTGGTCTTAATGTCAGAAAAAAATGTGAGTTTAACTTTTACCTTTGATCAAAGCTGGCTATGGAATCCCAGGAAAATCATTTAACTTCCCAGTGAGTCTATGTAATTTTCTAAGATTATATATAGTGAAATGGGTGACGTATTGATGTGTTGGTAGAAGAAAATTTCTCATTGAGTGTTCCTTCTACCAATGAAATCAGAGAATTGATTCCCCACCCATCCAAATTTTTCACATGCAAAAAGTGTTAGGTGATTCACGGATTTTGACTCTAAATCTGGTATTCCTTCCACCCTAATATCATTTCTTACAAGGAGTAAGCAATGGAAGTAAACTTTAAACTACAGAATTATGGGATTCAAGTGGAAACTTTAAGGAGGGCCTTTAGCTGTCTCCTGGGTCCATCCATACATGAAAAGACCATCTCTTTCTAACCACCCCATTCTACAAGAAAGATCCATCTTCAACCCCTGGAATTGGGTATTCTCATCACATGCTTGATAATTGATAAGTGAACTAATCAGCCATAGGGTTAAGGGTGTAGTTAAGATTTTGGTTCTTTTCTTCCATCTCTCTCACTAAATCAAGATAGGAAACTAGTTCCAGATAGATTTTAGGTGTCACCAAATGTGTGCCAAGGGTATGGAAAGATCAGAACAGTAGCTACTGAATAACTGAGTAATCAGATCTCTCTCTCTCTCTCTCTCTCTCTCTCTCTCTCTCTCTCTCTCTCTCTCTCTCAATAAATATGAAAAAATTCTGAACAAAAGAAAAACCATTACATTTTATATTTAGAATGGGAAGGACATGATCATGCAGTGGATAGATTTCTAGCCTTGGAGTAAGAAAGATCTCAGTTTAAATCCAGTTGCAACCATTTAATAGCAAGACACATCACCTCTGCCTCAGTTTTCTTAATTGTAAAATGGAAATAATTATAACACCTACCTCCAGAAATTGTTGTGAGAATCAAATTAGATAATATTTGTGAAGTGGTTATCACAATGCTTGGCACATAGTAGGTGTTTAATAAATTTTTGTCCCCTTCATTTAGTTACTTTACTTTTTTAATAAATGAAAAAGTCAAGGCTTAGAAAAGTTAAGTAATTTTGCTCAAAGTTACAGAAGCATTAAATGACAGAATGGGGATTTGAACCTATGTGTCAATTTTCTATTGTATTATGACCTTATCATTTATTTATTTATTTTTTAAATAACTTTTTATTGATAGGACTCATGCCAGGGTAATTTTTTTTACAACATTATCCCTTGCATTCACTTCTGTTCCGATTTTTCCTCTCCTTCCCTCCACCCCCTCCCCCAGATGGCAAGCAGTCCTATACATGTTAAATAGGTTACTGTATATCCTGGATACAATATACGTGTGCAGAACCGAACAGTTTTCTTTTTGCACAGGGAGAATTGAATTCAGAAGGTATAAATAATCCGGGAAGAAAAACAAGAATGCAAGCAGTTTATATTCATCTCCCAGTGTTCTTTCTTTGGGTGTAGCTGCTTCTGCCCATCTTTGATCAATTGAAACTGAATTAGCTCTCTTTATCGAAGAGATCCACTTCCATCAGAATACATCCTCAAACAGTATCATTGTTGAGGTATATAATGATCTCCTGGTTCTGTTCATTTCACTTAGCATCAGTTCATGTAAATGACCTTATCATTTAAAGTCTGGTGTCAACATTTTTCCACTTTCACCACAGGTCAGTTTCTGGCTTATATTGCCTCATTCTGGACAGAATCCCTCACCAACAAGCTGGCCTCTGAGTGCTAAATTTTATGCTGAGAGCAATATTAGTATTATTTTTTCAAACTAACTTTGTTTTAATTATCCTACTACACATTATGGTCACAACTGATATTTCTATGATATTATATAGCGTTATAAAGCTTTCAAAGTAATTTCCAATCTATTATCCCATTTGAGCCTTAAAAACCCCAAAACTTTTGGGGTTGGTCCTGTAACTGTTTTTATTCCCATTTTTCAGATGAGCAAACTAGGGCTCAGAAACGGCAAATGACCTATCAAAGAAAACATAGCTCATAAGTGGAAAGGATGGGATCTTAATAATTTTTTAAAAAAATCTCAAATTAGAGAGTCAACTATCAGTAGTCTAATAGTTATTTTCTCTCTCTCTCTCTCTCTCTCTCTCTCTCTCTCTCTCTCTCTCTCTCTCTCTCTCTCTCTCTCTCTCTCGTCTCTATCTTTAGCTTTCTCTGTCTCTCTGTCTCTCTGTTTCTGTCTGTCTGTTTTTTTGTCTCTCTTTGTGTGTGTGTGTGTGTGTGTGTGTGTGTGTGTGTGTACACTAAAATTCTCCTTGAGAATACCAAGAGCAGTGTTGGTAGGTACATTGACAGAAACATTCACCTGCTAGATATTAGAAAGTTCATAAGATTGACATTTCCCCCCAAATGTCCTTATCAGAGTAAACCATCCTCCCATAAACTTACCATCTGTCTCACCTTAACCACCTTCAGACGCTCTTTCCTCCCTCATCTAATAGGATTAGATCTACATAGTTTTCTAGTTATGATAGAATTTATGCTCCTTGAGGGCAGAAATTGAGTTATTTCCATTTTTATCGCTGGTGCTTGATGGATGGTAGAAGCATAGGAGTAAATGCTTGTGGATTGGCTAATTGATATGCAAATGAAGAGGGTGGGCTAAATGAATTCTTTGGGTTCTACTCTGAGACTCTCTAACCCTTTTGTAGATATCCACTTTTTTCAAATTCCCCTTCAGTCTTTGTCTTCCACTAGCATAGCTAGAAGATGTTTTCAGAAAAATATGATCAGTTTACCATTTCAAATGATTCGTCATAAATCCCAAGAGACCCTTGTGAATGTCTTTTTACAATCTTTCCAAGCCCTTTACTTTTTAAATATATTCCAAAGTGTGTGTGTGTGTGTGTGTATGTGTGTGTGTGTGTGTGTGTGTGACAGAGAGAGAGAAAGAAAGAGAGAGAGAAACATAGGCAACATAAACAATTAAAAATGCACAACCATGAAAATTTCAAGGGCTTTGAATCTGGGAAGGATTGTTTTCCTGTCTCTTTTCATTTGAAGAATCTCTATTGTGAGGTTAAACTCTTGTTACTAGTATGGACTGGATACAGGACTGTGAACAAGTCACTTGAACTCTTTGAGGCTCAGTTTCTTTTTCTGTCAAACAGGGAAAATAATCCCAGCAACATCATCTTCAAGGGTCATTGTGTGACCCAATGAGATAATGTGTACAAATGCTTCTTAACCTCTACAGGGATATATACAGATCACTATTATTATTAAGAGGTATCAAATAACATAACAGTTTAGTTTATTATCCCATCAGGAAAAAGCAGAGTGGATTTTGAACTTGGATTCTCTCATTCTAAATATAGCACTCCTTCCATTATAAATGCAGCTCCCAATTAACTGAGGCGGCCTTTTTTTTTTCCATTATGGATCCCCAAAGGGAACAATTTAAAAATTCAAATGCTACTAAAAAAAAAAGGACATGATGGGAGGTATAGATGGAATTAGTCCAAGAAGGGCGATAAAGAGAAGAGAGAGAGAAGCCGAGCATATTCCATAAAATTGAAGAAATGAGAGGAAGACCCTCATTCTCTGTAGGCAACTATTGATGAGCGTCACATGGAGCAAGAGGGTCCTACTGAGGTTCATTCAGTAAAAGACTTGCATTAAATGCATTTCATCCCATTTTTGGTGGCTTTGCCAGTCTAGTCTCTGACAAGGTTACAGTGGATGTACTGATTTGAGAGCGTGTCAGAGCATTTATATAGAGACCCCAACATGAGCCGCAGCACTAATACAATTCTCATCTTTTACAAGTTTGAAGTTCGCCATATCAGACGTTGACTTCTAGACCTTTTGCCACCAAACACAAGTGATCTTTGAGATGAACTGATGCCACTCAGTACTTCAAAGAGTGCTGGACAGCTCCTCAGAACCCGTGATCAAAGCAAGCCGAGTAACACCACCAGCAAGCGCCATGCTTCTCAAACTTCTAGAGGACGAAGGACACGGCAGCATTAGCCAATTCCCTGGGAATTGGAGAGATCACTAGAGTGCTACTCTTTCCCCCTCATTTGTTGCTTTATATCTCTAATCACTGGATTTTCTTTCAGAGTAAAATATAATAAGAGAAGTGGAGAGTACTGGATAGAGTTCTGGACTCAGAATGGGTAGACCTGGGTTCAAATTCTGCCCTTGATGTCCGCTTAGGATCATACAATCATATAATTAGAGCTGGGAGAGAACTCAAAGGCCGTCTAACGCAACCCCTATTGCTCCAGTCTAATATGACTGTGGATAAAGCGTTCGAGCTCTCTGATCCTCAGCAACTCTTTAAAGCAAGAAATTAAATAGACAGAGTTTGTTGCCTGTGGTGGAGGGAGCGAACTCAGCCAATGAATTTGTCTTTACTTGATATGTTGACATAAGATTGATCATAATATTTATATTCTCGACCTCACAAGGTTGATTAAAGAAGAGTTCTCTGTAAACCATAAAGTAGCATACAAATGTGAGCCCTTATTCTTATTCTTTTGAAGATAAGACAGATTTCCACATTTCATACACAGAGGCTCTGAGGGGGGTTCTCAACATTTTTTCCTACAAACCAATCAGTGAACAAGCATTTATTATGTACTTGCTGTGTGCCAGGTACTTGCTTGGTACTGGGAATACAAATACAAAAAAATTTTCAATAATCCTTATTTTTAAGGAATTTTCATTAAATTATCCATAAATATTTGCATTGGCTTTCTAGAGGGCTCTTTTAAATGCACTCTGAACACCAAAGCAAACGTTAGGTTTGGAGGTGCTTAATAATGCCTCTCCTGTATGATATGTATTCTGTATGTGTTCATATATGTTGGAACATGATTGTTGGATGTGTGTGGTTCAAATGGGACTCTTAGGGAGAGGGAAGGAAAAGCCAAACAAGTTTAAAAAGTTTTCTCTCCTTTTCCTTCCTATCATCATCATCATCATCATCATCATCATCTCTCTCCCTCCTTCTTTCCCAACCTCCCTCTCTCCTTTCTCCTCCTTCAACCTCACTTGCCCCATTTACTCTCCCTCTGTCCTCTCACTTTCTTTTCCTCATTAATTATTTTTCTACTCTCATTCTTTTCCCCAGTTCATTCCCTCTTTATTTTTTCATTCTCTCTTCTCTTTCATTTCTCTCCTCTATATTAATCTTCACTCCTCTCTCCACTTGTACATATTATCTTGTTTCTAGGAACCTTTTTTTGGAAGTGAACTCATTGTTTAATATTTTCCCATCAGTGTGGAATAAGGGAAAAGGACTATAAATGAGATTGATAGTTAAAGAATGCTGATCAAAGGAGCTAAGTTAGAATCCTGCCTCTAACATTTATTAGCCAAACAACCCAGAACAAGTCATTTTGCCTTTATTAACTTTAGTACCATCATCTGTAAAATGGGTACAATAATAATCTGTTGCCTATTTGTACCTTGGACTCCAAGAGACCACTGGCATCATGATCTTAAGGTCAAAATACCAGTGTATTGGTACATACATAGATGGACAGCTATACATAGATGATGTGGAGTAGATTATAGGTAATGTCTTGACTTGTGTGTGAATTAGATTCAGGTAAGGCAGAGTTGTACAAAGCCGTGTTCTCTCTTCCAGAATCATTCAAAGGTGGTGGCAAGACAAAAGTATAAAAGATCAGTGATGGCCCAGAACACAGGGGATGACCTTGGCATTTTGATACCCGACCAAGCTCTAAGCACTTCACTGCCTACTTCTGCCACTTTCATGGCCTCTTGGAACAAATTGCTTTCATCCACCCATTCCACTGGGGAAGTTTTCACATGCTTGGGGTAGATATTCCCCTAACTCACCAATGGATTTGAGGCTTGCTGATTATTTGCTTTAGTCCCTCTGCTGAGATTTTTTTTTGGGTTGTTTTTTTTTTTTTTTTTACCAAGATATGACCACATGTTTTAAGATTCTTGGAGAGAAAAGTGAGAGTGGGGGACAGATGGGTGAGCAAACCTGAAAAAGTCTCCACAAGTCCTTACACTAGAGGTGTTGGTCTTCCCTTATTATATTATATATATTAAGATATATACCCCATATATCTTAATAATAACTATTATCATGCTGAAGTGGGATAATGCATACAAAGTATGATCTCTTCCTTTCTACCTTAGAAGGACAGAAGTAAATTACCAAGATTCTTCTGTTTCATAAAGCTACTTTTCTAATTTTTATTTAATAGTTTGAATTTCTTTTGTTAACTAGAGAAATCTGATCAATACAACTGCTTTTAAAATCTGTGTTATCTGATGTATGAATAGGGAGGTCGAAGTAGGGAAGTATAGTGTTTGGGTATATATTGAGAAAGGACTAGGTTTTGATCACTATCTCCTAGCTAAGGGTTAAACCAAAGTAAGAATTATAAGGTTTTTCAGTACTTTTGGGGGGTCAATTCCCCAAGGAAGAAACTGGTTGTAGGAGTTCCCTCTACCTTTACTCTAGGCTCAACATGAGCAAGAGTACAATTTTGCTTTCTAGGACAAAGTTGGACCTATTACAGTGATAGAGTTTAGAGTGATAATTAGAGAATAGGAAAGGAGACTAGGTATGGCTAGAGCTGGCTCATATTCCAAATGTAGGGGCCAGAGGAGGGAGTGATTTTCCTATTTTGGATTAATTTACTACCTTAAGTCTATATACAGAAGGTATAAAAGGCTTCAAAATTAAACAATTTAAAGAGAAATCATTCATAACTGATGAGATCAAGTAAGGCCTAAAGAATAAGATAAAACCTAAGGTTTGACTAAGGATTCTATAACATAGAGGTGAAAAAGAAGTGAATTTCAGTCATGAGGGATAATTTGTGAAAAGGTGTGGAGATGGACAATGAAAATATCTATCAGACTGGTTTGGAAAGGAAATTCATGAAGGGGAATAATATAAAGTCATATAAAATAAGATTGAAAAGATAGGTGTATCCTGTTTGTAGTGGCTAGAAACTGGAAATTGAATGGATGCCCATCAATTGGAGAATGGCTGGGTAAATTGTGGTATATGAATATTATGGAATATTATTGTTCTGTAAGAAATGACCAGCAGGATGAATACAGAGAGGCTTGGAGAGATTTACATGAACTGATGCTAAGTGAAATGAACAGAACCAGGAGATCATTATATACTTCGACAACGATATTGTATGAGGATGTATTCTGATGGAAGTGGATTTCTTTGACAAAGAGACCTAACTCAGTTTCAATGGATAAATGATGGACAGAAGCAGTTACACCCAAAGAAAGAACACTGGGAAACGAATGTGAACTATTTGCATTTTTGTTTTTCTTCCCGGGTTATTTCTACCTTCTGAATCCAATTCTGCCTGTGCAACAAGAGAACTGTTCGGTTCTGCACACATATATTGTATCTAGGATATACTGCAACATATCTAACATATAAAGGACTGCTTGCCATCTAGGGGAGGGGGTGGAGGGAGGGAGGGGGGAAATCGGAACAGAAGTGAGTGCAAGGGATAATGTTGTAAAAAAATTACCCTGGCATGGGTTCTGTCAATATAAAGTTATTATAAAATAAAATAAAATATATGTATAAAAAAAGAAAGAAAAGATAGGTGTATCTACATTGGGACAGTCCTTAAATGCTGGGCTGAGGTCTTTCCAGTCTCTTTATGTTCTACTCCCCTCTGAGAGTCTAACTAGCAGTTAATTGAAAAAATTCAGCCACAGAACAAAAATACTGACTCTTTCAATAAGAACGTAGAGATGTAAATGCCAGTCTTTTTTACTTCCCAAGATCTATGAAGACCCACCAGAAGAGCCAAATGTCATGAAGCAGGAATGATCGCAGTGTTGGGAGGTATGTAAATTGCAGGTGAAATTTTTAGAAAAAGAGACTTTGGTTCCCTTTTCTCACACTTGGGGATGGGGTTCTCTGTTCTGAGCCCCATTTCTGAATCACACACCCTGTGCTTGCTGGTCCCCCTCATTCTGCTCCATCCCAGACACATTCTAACTTCAGTACCATTTGCTGAACTCCAACCTTCTTTTCAAGACCGGGTGCAAAAAGTACCTCCTCCATGAAGCTGTCTTTGGTTCCTCCATTCTAAAGTGAGCTTCTTTCTCTGAGCTCCCATAGCTCTTGATGCTTCCTTTTATATTATATGACACATCCCATTCTTTTTTATCTCACAACTACTTGTGTACCTGTCTGATCTACTTACTTTAACTATAAATATTTTCAGCCTAGGGCTTGGGTCCTAGGCCCCATTTAATTTTCTCTCCCACAGTGGCCAGGTCTTGTTAACTCTTTCCCTTTAGTGCTAAAGTTGGTGCAAAACCTTGAGTTCTATAAACCAGAGTGACATGCAGTTGACATGTAAAGACTGGCCCTGTGTGCCATTCTTTAGACTCATCTAAAGGAATTGCCTCAGTCAATAATCATCTAATTTCCTCATTTCTCCTGACATGGAGTTGACACTCAGATCTTCCCACTTCCTTTTTGTCTCTTGCTCCCAAGCCTGCCAGTGACTGCTTAGACCAGATCTTATTGCCTGGGAAACACATATACACAAACCAGCTTCCATCTCCTTGCATATCGCAGTAATTAAAAGCTCATGACCACATTTCAAAAGCTTGAATCATAACCAGGAAGCTCAGTGCCAAGCGCTGATCATCTCCTAGAGAAACAGCCACAAAATTAGTAACACTCTTAAATGGCCAGGTTGACAGCAGGATACCAGCAGGATGGGTGAGGGGAGACTTCAGATAAACTCATGAAGAGGGCTAGAGCAGACACCTCTGGACCATTTACAGGTGTTGGTATAAGGATCTAAAGTGGTGGAAAAAGAAGAATGGAGACTAGGTTTGATGCTGACGGCCACTTCCTAGCGACAAGGAATAGAAGCAATTCCATTCTGGTGGATTCAGCCAATATCCACTCTTTCTTGGAACTTCTGATTCCTTTTTGGGTTCAAGGTTCAAGTGCCATCTGTTACAGAAACCTTCTCCCAATTCCTGAAATTAGAAACATTTCTTTTCTATCCCACAATGAAATAACTTTGCATTTAATTTCTATACACTTTTTTTTGACTTATCTCTGTGTGTTATTTTCCCTTCCCAGCAAAATGTGAATTCTTTTTAAATTTTTGTATCCTTAGCAAATATCACATAATAGACAATAAAGCCTTAGTGGGTTGTTGATTTGAGTCTATTGATAAGTGTCTTGTTTCTACCTATTTATATAACCATTATTTCTTGCATTAGAATGCAAGCTCTCTGAAGATAGGTATAGTTTCCCTTTTGTTTTTGTATTTTCAATGTTTAGTATAATGCCTGTTGTATAGTAGATATTCAATCGCCGTATCTTGATTGATTCATTGATTGATTATATTAGAAATGATCAACCATCAGGGAGGAGTAAAATGGAAAACTCTGGGTTCCATTGTTTCTGGAAGGTCCATGGTCTCAACTTCTCAGGATCAAAGATGATAGAAAAAAATTTCCAAAGCACACAATTTCTTAGGGCAACATTTTGATTTTTCAGACCCCTCCATAATGAACTTAATTTCCATGTTTGTCATGCCATTTTCACATGGAAGGTGGTGCATTAAAAAATTAATTCAGCCAAGCCCAGAGAGACAGGTGTTATTAACCCCATTTAACAGATGAGGAAACATAGACAAAGAACAGTTAAATGCCTTGTCTAAAGCCGAACAGAATGTCTGGGGTAAAGCTGGGATTAGGTGAGATTTCCTGACAATCAGTCTGTGGTCTGTCTCTTAGGCCTCAGAACCACCTCTGTTTTCACTAAAGAGTCACCTGAGAAAATTAGTACATTAATGGTCTCATCTGGAAAGGAAATTAGCAACTTAATGAGGTAAGAAGAAACTAGCACGATCTTCTCCTTGGCCTTTCTTATATTCAGAATGGGAAGGGCTGGGGTGGATAGAAATATGACTGAGAAAAGTCTGTGAGAAGCAGAGGGCTGCTGTGGTCAGGGCACTGGACCTGGAAGAGTGGGCTCTTAGTTTTCTAAGATACCAGCCATTTGACTCTGGGAGAGTCACTCTCTCTGTCTTAGTGACTTAATCAGTAAAGAAATGTGGAACTCAATGGACTTCAAGGTTCCTTATGACTGTATCCAGGATCCTAAATGAAAATAGAAGTAAATAAAAATGTATATAGAACTATAGAATAACTATAGAATATATAGAAAATAGAACCTTAGAAAAAATTTAAAAACGTTTACATGGAACAATAGTAACAGTAGCTATGTTACAATGTGAGATGTTAAAGTTTGCAAAGCGAGGTAGCCCAATGGATAAATTGCACATTGGTGTCAAGAAGTCCTACATTCAAATCCTGCCTTAGACATTTAGTGGGTGGGGGATCTTAAGCAAGTCATGGTTAATCTCTGTCTGCTTCAGTTTCGACATCTGTAAAATGGTGGGGGAGGGATTGATCTCGCAGAATTGTTATAAAGATAAATACTGAGATAAATGAGATAAAATTTGTAAAAAGCATAGTACATAGTACTATATATACATATAGTACATATATACATATGTACATAGTACTCCTGGCACAGAGTAGGAATTTAACGAATGTTTGTTTTCTCCCTTTCTTCCTGTCCATATTCTTCTTTTTTTTTCTCACTATACTTCTCAGAGTATAAAAAGGTAGAACTAGGTAATAATTCTGCAAAAACTGAATGTCGTCAGACTGTGAAGAGCTTTAAGTAAATGGAAGCTTTTGTATTTTATGAAAGAGATGGGGAGCCTCTGAAGCTTCTTAAATAGGGGAACGATATAGTTTTATGTATAATGATTAAGAACATCAATTTGTAACCTATATAGACGATGGATTGGAAAAGGAGGAAGTTGTCAGCAGTGAGACCAATTAGTTGTGACAATAATCCAGGTGAGTGGTGATAGGAACCTGTCCTAGAGTAGAAATATTATAAATAGAGAGAAGGGGATGTACGTGGGAGATGTTGTGAGGGTAAGTCAACTGGATTTGGCAACTGATTAAAATATCAGGCCAAATGAAGGTGAGAAGTCAAATATTACTTCTAGGTTTTCAACTGAGAGGATGTTGGAAGGAAGGAGAGAGACAGAGAGAGAAAGAGAGAGACAGAGACAGAGACAGAGAGCCACAGAGAGAGACAGAGAGAGAAAGAGACAGAGACAGAGAGAGAAGAGAGAGAGAGAGAGGAGAGAGAGAGAGAGAG
This sequence comes from Antechinus flavipes, assembly GCF_016432865.1. Classification (NCBI taxonomy): domain Eukaryota; kingdom Metazoa; phylum Chordata; class Mammalia; order Dasyuromorphia; family Dasyuridae; genus Antechinus; species Antechinus flavipes. Next base: position 39,728,529 of record NC_067400.1, read on the forward strand.
AGAGAGAGAGAGAGAGAGAGAGAGAGAGAGAAATTTGAAAGTCATTTACATAGAGGTGATAGTTGAACTTAATGAGGTGATGAAACTAAGAAAGGTGAAGAAAGAAGGGAAGAAAGTCCAGGTTAAAGCCCTGGGTTAAACCTTTATATAGGGATTATGAAATAGGTGATGAGCTAGCCAACAGGTAAGAGGAGAACAGTAGCAGAGCAATAACACAAAAATCCAGGAAAGCGAAAATAACCAGAAAGAGATGTTGGTCATACAAAATGCTGGAAAGAGTTCAAGAAAGAAAATTGAGAAAAAAGCCATTGGATTGCACAATAAATAGTGATCACTGGTCAACTAGGAAAGGACAATTTCAGTTGAGTGATGAGATTGGAAACCAGATTGCAAAGACTTGAAAGGGGAGAAGAGAGAGATAGTGAAAGCAACAAGATTACTAGGATTTTTTCCCTAGGAATTTGGCTGTGAAGGGAAGGAGCCATACAGGGGCTTGAGCTTGAGGGGATAGCAGGGTCAAGAGAGAGGGTTTTTTTTTTGTTATTGTTGTTGTTGATAATGGGAGTTATTTAAGAGAATGGGGGAGGAGGGGAGGGAACAATTGATAAAATGAGGTTGAAAATTAGGGAAAGGGGAAAATTGAAGTGGTGAGATGGTGGGAATATCAGGAGATAGGATGAAAGATACAAGAAAAAAGTTTGGTGTTGGAAAAGTATCTATAAAATGGAGGGATAGGATGGGGTAGCTGCCAAGGGCTTTTCCAGTTCTAAATTTCCAATCTTATGCTCAAAGCAGAACTCTATTTCTTGACCACATCCTTTTTCCATCTGTCTTTCTGTCTCTCTGTGCATGCTCTCTCTCTCTCTCTCTCTCTCTCTCTCTCTCTCTCTCTCTTTCTCTGTCTCTGTCCTGTCTGTCTCTGCTTCTGTCTCTGTCTGTCTCCGTCTCTATGAATAGAGTGTGTGTGTCTTTGTCTCTGTCTCTGTGTTTCTGACTACTGTATGTTTTTCTGTCTCTGTCTCTGTCTCTGTTCCTGTTGCTGTGTGTCTATTTCTGTCTCTCTTTGTCTCTGAATCTGTCTTTGTCTCTGTATTTATATGTCTCTGTCTCTGTCTCTGTGTGGGTGTCCCTTTGTCTCTCCCTGTCTCTGTCTCTCTCTGTCTCTACATCTCTGCTTTTATGTCTCTGTCTCCGTCCCTGTGTCTTTCTGTGTGTGTGTCTCTGTCTCTGTCTCTATCTTTTCTTTGTGTATGTTTCTCTCTCTCTTTCTCTTTATCATTCAAAGGCAGCCCTGTATTTATAGTCTGTCAGGATATCTCTATTCCCCATAATACAGTGGGAAGTCCCGACTCTGAAATCAGAGGACCTGGGTTCAAATCCAGCCCAGAGATTTGCTACCTCTGATATCTTGGTCAAGTCACTGACTATCACTAAGTCCAAATTCAAATCTTGCCTTTTCCCCCTTACCTGTGTTGTATCAATAGACAAATCCTTAGGCTCCCTAGACCTCAGTTTTCCAACTTGTAAATTAAGGGGACTGTACTAGATGCATCGCCTGTGGGGTCCTTGGTCTGATCTAGGGATCTGATTTTATACTTGTTCAAGGGAAACACTCTGAATATAGGAAAAACCATGTAAAGTCAGTGGATCAAAGAATAGGGCAGGGAAATTCAAAATCTAGGCAGGGTTCTCCTGTGATCCTTGGCTGGGCTGTCTTTTGAGGTAGGGATGCAGGTAGGGATGCAGCTCCATAAGTCTCTGGGGATTCAACTAAAAAGTCCAGAATCTCCCCTTACCCTGCTTTCTCTTCCTTTTCTTTGCTGATAAAAGAGATACCCTTAGGAAGCACAAATATTGAGCATCATGGGTAATGCCAGATTTCTCCCTCCCCTTCTCCACCAACAGCTTATAATTTTGCTAACTGGTGCCACTTTTCCCTTTCAGAAAGCTTTCGCCAACAGGTCTCACAGGTGACCTTCCATTGGCTAAATCCGACCGGCCTTGCTGACTTGGAGGTCGCTCTCATCATGTCATTTCTCCCAAAATACCACAGTAATGGGGTGGGCAAAGGCCAGTGAGCATTCCTGCTCTGCCTTGAAATACCTTCCACCGTTCCCTTCTCTTGTTCCCTTCTCATCTTTATAACAAGTCGGGGAAATGGGCCTCTCTCAATGGGCCTGAAGGCAGAGGAGTTGCCGCAGCCTGTTATTAGGACCTTTCTCTCTTCGTAATTGTTCTGCAATTTGTACCTGGAAAAGCTTTGCAGCCTACAATGCCCACACAGGATGTGGGGAGAGGAGATAGTGATCTGATATCCAGATGTGGCCAGATGCCCAGTGGAGCAGCTGGCCAGTGCCTTCAATTGTTAGAAGGGCAAAAGAATGCTTATGTATTTGAAACTATTTTCTTTTTTCTTTTTCTTTTTTATATTCTACTGGGAATGTATATAGGCACATTATATTTTGAGAACAGCCTCTTCCTTTCTCTGATTCAGGAATCAGATTTATAAAACAATAAAAGAAGGATAGATGGGCAAAGGAAGGAAACAAAAGAGGGAGAAAGGAAGAAAAGAAGGAAAGGAAAAGGAGGGAAAAAGAGAAAAAGGGAAGAAAGAGAAGAATAGAGGAAGGAAGAGAGAAAGGGAAGAAGGAAAGTAGGACAGCAAGAAGAAGGAAGGAACGCAGGAAAGAAGAAAAGAAGGGAGGATGGAATGAAAAGAAGGAAGAAGAGAGGAAAAAGAAGAAATAGAAGAAGGGAAGAAGAAAGAGGAAAAGAAGAAGGAAGGAAGAAGAGGGGAAGAAAAAAGGAAATAAAAAGAAGATAAACAAAAAGGAATATATCAGTCAAAAAGCATTTGTTAAGTATCAAATATATTGTATGCCCTGTGTTGGGCTCTGGGAATAGGAATGAAGAGAGAGAAGAAAATAAGGAACATGAGGTAATTAGGTGGTACAGTGCTTGCCCTAAGCCAGAAGACTTCAGTTCAAATCCTGCCTCAGACACTTCCTTTCTGGGTGACCCTGGACAAGATCAGCCTCAGCATCACCATCTATAAAACAGGAATAAAAATAGCACTGACCCCAAAGGGTTGTTGTCAGGGTCAGAACAGAAAATCTATGGATGGTTTTTTATAAGCCTTAGAGTGCCATGTAAACACTAGCTACTTATCTATAAGCAAGGGAAGACATTGATTATAAAATACAATTAAAAGCAACATTAAGGGTCTATCAAGATCAGTTGTGTTGAACAATGTTGGTTCAAGAGAATCCGAGGTGATTTATCACCTAGGTATCCTTTTGATAGGAAGATGAGGGATAAGGGTACAGAACGAAGGGCACCTTGTCATAAAGTCATTGTGTGACTTAATTGTATTTTTGTTATTGTTGTTACAAGAGCAGGCTTGATGAGGGAGGTGGTACACTAGGAAACAAATGTATTTCTTCCCTTTATCCCCCTCACACAAAAAAAAATCCCAACCACCTCTGAAAGACTTTTTTTTAATGGGAAGAAAGATGAGGAAGCAAGGACCAACATTTCAACAAATACCAGTTACTATCAGTAAACTGTGACTATCATAGGCGCATTTCTTAGGGCCTGGGTAAAACCAGGTAGAGCAGATATTCCAGAGATTCCATGAGGAGACTTACGTGAAGATGAATTTCTTCTTTATTATCCCCTTCTTTGAAGACTCCCTCAATAGCGTTTCCTGCCCCACTCTCTCTCCCTTATCTCTTTACATTGTTATTTGAACCTTAAATTAGACAATATTAATTAAATTAATAAAGAAACAAAAGAGATAAAATTAATTAAATTAGATGATAATTAGATCTGGTAGGTAGCACAAACCCAGTGGCTGTTCAATAAGTAGGACTTGACAAGGGTTGGATGTTTTGAATGATTATTTTTCTCCCTCAGGAAGACAATGGGCACCATAGAAAGTGTTACTGTGGACCTGGTTTTGAATCCTGGTTCTTCCATTTCCTCCCTATGTGAGCCTCAGAGGGACATTTGCCCTCTATAGGGCCTCAGTTTACTCATTTGTAAAATCAGGGGAACAGACTGTGTCCTGTATCTTTCTTTCTTTTTGTCTTATTTGACTAAATCTTATTTCAATGGGATTCGGGCCACGGAGCCCTTCCCATAAGGTCTGGCTTCAGGCTTGAGATTACACCTTTCAAGGCCGAAGGTCCAGGGGTGGAGGGGATCATAGGATCATGAATCAGCCTCAGGCCTGGAAGAGTCCCCAAGCTTCAGCAGAGCCAGTCCTTAGAATACCCCCTCTTAATTGCAGGCTTTCACCAAAGATATCCCAAGGTATCTGAACAGTTCTCAGAGCCGGCATTGATTTTAGTCATTCACCTATGAATGAGATGTTACATGATCTGGGGGAGAGTCCAAGTTGTTTCCCCCAGGTGTGGGAGGTGGGTAAGGATTCCAGCTTCCTCTGCACCTGCCCAGAGCAGGCAAGTTTGCATGCTTGCTGGTCCTGAAGGAGGGGAGGAAAGAGAGAGGGCTAGGTGGGGGAACACCTTCCAGATCCTGAGCCACCACGGCTAGAAGAAGGAGAGATCCAGTCATTTTTACTTTTGAACACCCAGTGTCTAGCTTAGTGCCCCCCACCAACAGGCACTCATATCAATGTTCTCCTTAATGAAGGGACAGGGAAGGATGGAAATGGCAGATTTCACCTGGAGGGGCCTGGACTCACAGATTGATATGATTTTGAGTTCTCACTGATTTCATCGCATCTCAGGGAATATGCCATAGTTGGGGAAGAATAGAGGCTTCCCATTACCCCCATTAGTCTAACCTCCATCTTTTAAAAGTGAGGAAACTGAGTCCAGAAAAGGCAAGGGATTTTGCTGAAGGCCCCAGCTTGACTAATTAGCTGGAACTGACTTCAGGACTATCAACTACACTAAGTAACTGCCCCTGGAGCTCATATTCTTTTTTTTTTTTTTAAATTTAATGATTACTTTATAATGACAACATTATTCCTTGCACTCATTTCTTTTCCGATTTTTTCCCCCTCCCTCCCTCCACCCCCTCCCCTAGATGGCAAGCAGTCCTTTATATGTTGGATATGTTGCAGTATATCCTAGATACAATATATGTTTGCAGAACCGAACAGTTCTCTTGTTGCGTAGGGAGAATTGGATTCAGAAGGTATAAATAACCCGGGAAGAAAAACTAAAATGCAGATAGTTCACATTTGTTTCCCAGTGTTCGTTCTTTGGGTGTAGCTGCTTATGTCCGTCATTTATCAATTGAAACTTAGTTAGGTCTCTTTGTCAAAGAAGTCCACTTCCATCAAAATATGTCCTCATACAATATCGTTGTCGAAGTGTATAATGATCTCCTGGTTCTGTTCATTTCACTTAGCATCAGTTCATGTAAGTCTCGCCAGTCCTCTCTGTATTCATCCTGCTGGTCATTTCTTACAGAACAATAATATTCCATAACATTCATATACCACAATTTACCCAGCCATTCTCCAATTGATGGGCATCCATTCATTTTCCAGTTTCTAGCCACTACAAACAGGGCTGCTACAAACATTTTGGCACATACAAGTCCCTTTCCCTTCTTTAGTATTTCTTTGGGATATAAGCCCAATAGAAATACTGCTGGATCAAAGGGTATGCACAATTTGATAATTTTTTGGGCATAATTCCAGATTGCTCTCCAGAATGGTTAGATTCGTTCACAACTCCACCAACAATGCATTAGTGTCCCAGTTTTCCCGCATCCCCTCCAACATTCATCATTATTTTTTCCTGTCATCTTAGCCAATCTGACAGGTGTGTAGTGGTATCTCAGAGTTGTCTTAATTTGCATTTCTCTGATCAATAATGATTTGGAACACTCTTTCATATGAGTGGTATGGAGCTCATATTCTAATAGAGAAGATAGCTTGAAAAAAAAAACTATGTACCTACAAGGTTTACAAGTTCTAATAGAGAAAACAACTTGCAAAAAACTATGGACATATAAGATATATGAAGTGTTAAGAGGGAAGGGAATGTGACTTATAGGCCTCCTGAAGAAGATCGGAATAATATTTTTGAACAGGGCTTTAGTTTTCTAAGTTTAGTTTAGCTTAGTTTGCTAAGTACTTTACAAATATTATGTCATTTGATCTTCATAACAACTCTGTGAGATAAATGCTATTATTATTCCCATTTAATGGATGAGATAAGTGGAGGACTAAAGTGAGTTGTGATAATTAATACATAACCAATTTATATTGGAAAATGTATTTGAGTCCAGGTCTTTCCAGCTCCGATCTAGCATTCTATGATTTAATACTTTTCTTTTAATTTTCTGCTTAATGATTATGGCCTCTAATTAATAGAAGAAATCAAGGGAGAGTCCAAGTTAATATTTCAATGTCCTGTGCTAAAAGCTGGCTCTCCAGGAGAGAAATGAATACAGCATAAGAGAGCTCAAATTTTGAAAGTAAAACTTGAAAATAAAAACACAATGGGAAGCCTCACTCCCTAAATCCTTTCTTAATTGTGGAAGAATGATCTGGAGCCCTTCTGAAAGGCAAGTCTTACTTAGGGCCATCTTCTCATCTAGGAAAGACTAAAAGAGGAAGTTAGCAAGCTTCCTTTGCACTGACTCAAGCTTGCTTTCTTTGCTTTCTCTATTTTCCTGATTCAGAGCTGAATCCGGTGACTATTGGCCATCAGTAGCCATCATCAAATGGACATCAACCATGAGAAAAGAAAGATATGGCCAAAAGGGGGCATGGTCTATAATGCTGTATCTCATGGACCCTCAGAATTCTCGGCAAACATCCCTTGTTGAACCAATCTCCAAGTAGAACTAGGAGCTTTCCCTCCTAGATTTCAGCCTTGAATCTTTCTCTAGAAAAATGAAAACTTTTTATCTCAGGAACTCCTTTATGTTCTTAAAAACTATTCAAGAGCTTTTGTTTATTTGAGTTTGAACTATTTATTGTATTAAAAATTAAAACATTAGTAATATTATTAAAATAGTTTTGACCTCACAGACCACCAGAAGGGTCTCAAAGACCCCTAGTCTTCCCTGGACCACTACTCCAGATTCTTCAAGGCTCTCATTTTCTTGGGGGCTGCAAAGCCAACCTGCATGAATCCCAAAGGGAGGTGTGAGAAGGGGGGTGGTAGGAGCATGACCCAGCTGCAGGGTGGAGACTACACCATAGACCCATCTGTTGTTTACTGGAGCTGAGGATGCTGACTTGGTGCCCAGTAAGGAGCGTCTGTCCCGTGTATTGTGCTGTTTTGGAAGACTTCGCACGTCCTGCCCCTCACCGCCCCTTCTCTTCTGTCTAAATTCTCTTTCCCTGGACTTCTTCCCATCGACGCCAATGTTTGCCGTACAAATGCCAGAGCATCCAGCCTTTCTTCCTTGACTGATGCTCCACGTGCATGTCCTGCCAACAGCCCAGCTGCTGGAGTCACAGGGAGAGTAAATACCCGGCATGGTGTGTACCCAGATTTCCATCACGGGTGCCGCCATGGGAGCCGATGCCAAGGGGAAAGTCATTCTGCTGGAATCTTCCCTCTGGCTCCTCACTCTTATCTCCAAGCACACGTACAACCACACATGCGTGCAAGCTGTAACAAACAGATAGATTCACACAAACATAGACGCACAATAGCCCTTTCCGATGCTCGTACTTCTGGCCAACTGTGGTTATTGGATTGTTTCCTTAATGAGGCTTCAAAACAGGCATTTTGGAGCCAGGGGAGTGAGTTTAAGTGAGATCCTGATAAAAATAGCTGAGAGTCCAGCAGCTGCTCTCCCTAGACAGCCAAACAAGTGTCCTAAGCTGCTGTTCATTTCAAGGATCTAATTTTTGTAAGTGTCACTGGGTGAGAATGAGAAGAATTTCAATGGATCCAGAGAAGGTCCTATAATGATAAAAACCGATGTTTTTAGGGCATGTTACATATATTACATATGTTATCCTATGTGAGGTAAGTATAATGAATATTGCTACCCCCATTTGGTGGACGAAGGGCCCTCAAAAAGGGGTTAAGTGACTTGCCCAGGATCATACAACTAATAAATAATCCATCAACACAAATTTAATAAACTCTCACAGATTTTATTAAATTAGCACAACACTTGGTACATAGTAGGAGCTTAATAAATGCTTGTTGATTAGTGATTGGGGAGACAACAGGTACAAATCAATACAAGATAATCCTTGGGTGAGAGGGGGAATGTGGAGGAATTGTCAGAAATGAGATTTGAATTTATCTTCCTCACTCCAGATCAAGTAATCAAGCCACCACACCATGCCGACTTCTGTATATAAATGACTTTGAAGATAATCATTTTGAATTATGACTTTGAAGATAATCATTTTCAATTTCTAAGACTCAAACCATGGGAATTAGAAGTACAAAGAAAAAAGAAAAAAATAACAGCTATATAATGTGAGACATTACCTAAGCGATCCCCATCCCCACATTTTGAGTTCCTAGACCAGGGCTTTCTCCATTCCCTCAGATTACCGAGTCCTTACTCATTTCATATATTTTTCTTCTGCTGTACATTTGGGTAGTGACCAAGACATCCATCCTTCTCTGGTGGATTGTGTTCAGTTCTGGATACCACCTTTTAGGGAGGACATTGATAAGACTGAGAGTGTCCAGAGGAGAAAGAAGAGTCCATGAGTCCATATCTTATCAGGAGTACTGAAAAGACATGGGTAGATTTAGCCTGGAGAAGAAGAGACTCGGAGGAATTGGCAGAATAGGGGGGACATGATTATTGTCTTCAAGTATTTGATCATTTATCATATGGAAGGAGGGTTAGATTCATTCTCTTTGGCTCCAATGAGCAGAACTAAGAATAACTGGGAGTAAGGGGAGCTGAAAAAAAGGCTGATTTGGGCTTGATGTAAGGAAAGTCTTCCTGGCATTTAGAGCCATTTAAAAGGAAGGAATTTACTTAATTTCTCTAAGGAAAATCAGGACCTTTTTTGGAAGTAAGAGTATTTCTGATACCCTTAGAAAACTGCCTAGAACTTGGCCAGTATCACACAAACTATAATGTCAGAGATAGGATAAAACCTGAACCCAAGTTCAAGGGCAACATGCTATCTAATACTCTAGATTTATATTTTATTTCAATGAACAAACTTTGACTTTCTCTCTTTTCCACCAATTTAAAAGAAAAAAAAATATCTTGTAACAAATATGCATCGCATTTCCTCTGCTTCAAGGAGACTATCAGTGAATTAGTTCCTATCTATCAATGGACAGATATTGTATACTTAGCATCCACGTGAAGAATTTTGTTCTGAACCTAGTGGTTTATGACAAAAATAAGAAGTTCACATTTCTACAGAACTTTCAAATTTCCAAACATTTTTTCCCACAACTCTGTGGGGTAGATGATGCAAATTACCATATTTTCCACATGAGAGATCAATGACTAGCTCAGAGTTACCCAGTTAGCAAATGTCAGAGCTAGGATTTGACTTCTTGGCTCCAAGTCCAGCCTTCTTTCATTATTACAAGTTATTCTTCATGCATCCTAACATTTTGTTCACTTATAGGATTTTCACTAGGGGACGATATCATTTTAGCAGGTGGATCAGTCAAGGCTATATTTGCTCTTTTGTTTCCAAAGCTAATTTTTAGAATATGTTTCTCAATAGCAGGAATCATTTCCTTTTTAAAAATTTTAAATGAATTTCTTTGGAATAGACTGAGTGAGGAAACACCTCCTACCAGGTTAGATTAGCACCTTCTCTGCAAGTTATGGTGTTAGAGAATTGCCTAGAGCATTAAATAGGTTAAGTGCTCTGCCTAAGGTCACACAGTCATCCTTTCTGTTGCATTTTATGGATGATAGAATCTCCCAAGGCTGTGCAGGCTAACTCCTGCCCTGGGGAGGCCTTCTTCTGCAAACTCCTATGTCCAGCCAGCTCATTCACACTTCACAGATCTCCTGACCATCCACCTTGCCCATCACCTTGCCATTCCCCTTGCCTCTATATTGATTTTTCCTCTCTCCTCCGCTTTCCACCTCTTGCTCCGGGAATTATAATTAATCAAGCAAATACTTCCATTGATACTATAAATGTATATTATTCAACTTCCTGATGGCTCCACTCACCATCTATGTTTTTTGATAGACCAAACCCTTTTCCCTGGCCATTGCTGTTCTATATCTGTTACAGCAGAAAGGTGCACAGGGGATGGAGTGCCAGAGCCAGGAAGACTCATCTCCCTGAGACCAAATCTGGTTGCAGACCCCCTACTAGCTGTGAGACCCTGTTTGCCTCAGTTTCCTCATCTGTAAAATGGACTGGAGTAGGAAATGGTAAACCACTCCAAGATCTTTGCCAAGAAAAACTCCAAAAGGGTCATAAAGAGTTGGACATGATTCAAAAAGACTAAACAACAAAAAGTTGTCAGCGTGTAAGATCTGGAGTATAGTTTGGTCTTCTTTTGCATTTGTATCTCCTGCATTTACCACAATTTTTGGCACATGATAATTTCATTCATTCATTCATTACCTGGAGCCAGATTGTAGAAAGTTTAAAGTTCAAGGCTGAGGAGAAGGATGACATAATGAATAGAGACCTCACCACAGTGAGTTCCACCCCTGACTCTCCTTATAGGACACATCTCTTCCCTATCCCTCAATTTGCTCATTTGTCCAAGGACACTATTCTTACTGGTAGTACTTGCAATGCAGGATTGTTGAATGACATATATTAACTAATATGCCTAAGGCACCTTGCAAACTCTAAAAAACAGATAAGTTCTAAATGCATAAAATCAAAATGCCCGGGATTACAAAGGAAACCAATTTTATTGAAATTCATTTATTAAAATTATTAAAAATTAAAAATTTAATTACCAGATTCTGGATTAAGAACCCCTGGTTTAAAATAGATGAGATACCTAATGAGATAAATGTATATGTATATGTATATGTGTGTTTGGGGGAAATTGTAATTAAGGAGTTGTTACTATATGATGGAACAATACAAGGAGGGAAGTTTTGGGGATTGGATTTTGGTGCTAATGAAATATCCTTGATTTGTGAGACCATCTCTTTGATGTTCTTAAAAGGCATTCCACCTCCTTATCCCAACAAATACTAGCAAAGATCTGGCATTGACCACCAGAGAGACTGAGGAGGATGTGTTTCCACATTAAAAGTACACCCAATCTCAGTAAATATTGAGTAAGCACTTACTATATGTAAGGTGAAGGGCAGCATGGCAGAGAGAATAAGAAGCTGACCCGGGGAAACCTAGGTTCTAATCTTGGCTCCGATGCATTCTGGGTAAATCATGTAACTTCTGGGTATCTCAGGTACCTTTCTAAGGTTCCAAGTCACGGGGCAGGCACTGACTTCCTCATTGGGAGATCCCTATATTTATGAAATCCCAGGACAAGTTTGAAAAAAGATGTGCAAGGCAAAGCATTCATCCACTGCTATTCAAACTGACTAGATTTGAAAATTTGGGGGAAAGTAGATTTGAAATCAGAAAAGCTGAGTTTAAGCCTCAGCTCTTCCCCTACTTAGAACCAGATCCAGAAAACTACAATGCAGGAAAGAACCTCAGAGGCAGCAAGGAATAATGGATAGAAAAATGACCTCGGAATCAGGAGAATGTGGATATGAAGACCACCTCAGATCTCCACTGTGTGATTCTAACCAGATCACTCAGCCTCTCTGCTCTACAACGAAGGGGTTAGATTTCTCTGCCTCTAAGTAATCTCTGTCTCTAAATCTATGACCCTGAGATGTAATTTTCAGCTGAAGAGGAATCCCTCCTACCTCATCCAGCATCCTTTTGGGAACCTCCAGGCATCAGGTGGGTAATAGAGATTTATTAAGCACCCACTATGTGCCAAGCACTGTGTTAAGTGCCAAGAACAAAAAGCCAGTTCCTGTTCCCAAGGAATTCCCAGCCCAATAGGGGAGAGAACATGCAAACAACTGTGGCCACGGTTGCAGATCATCTCTGAAGAAAGACCATTTGGTGTTGGGTGCAGCTCAGTTCTCTCCTTTCCTAGAATACCCAGCCCACACGTATGCCCTCTTGTTAGTGAGTGGCATTTACTAGCAGCCTTTTAGGTAGCATTTGAGATTTTGCAAAATGCTTTACAAACATTATGCCATTTTAGGCTCACAGTAATTTTGGAAGATGAGTGCCATAGGCATTATTAATCCCATTTTGCACATGAGGAAGCAGAAATGAAATGGCTTGTCCCTCTCAGTCTGCCACAGCCAGGAAGTGGCAATCCCAGCTCTCTTCCAGTTCCAAGCCCAGCCCTCTTTTCTTGCCAAATATCTTTCTTTTTTCATTATGGAAAATGACTATTATGTGATTTTGATTATTTGATTCAATAATTCCACAGATAAGTGACTTCTCATAAGGCAGTATCCAGCAGTTCAAGTCCCCAGTGTCATCCTTCCTAAGCAAATGATACTTTGTGACATCATTCTCCTTGATGTGCCTCAGTTTCCCCATCCATAAAATGAGGGAGCTGTTCTAGTGACCCTCGGAGTCTCTTTCACTATGAAATACAGGGTCCTATGACATTCAATTTTGACAGGGAGTTGGGGCACAGTATAGAAGGCACAATTAATTAATTAATTAATTATATAATATATTATATATATGTACATATATATAATATAAAAATAATAATAATTAAGAATATAACTTGCTTTCCTCTCCAGGTCTCTATTGCTAAATAAATAAATTGATGAATGACCTTTGCATTTGAACATGGCCCTGCACGGATGCTGTAGAAAAGACCTTCCCCTAACTCGGTATAATAACGTTTATATGGGCATTATTTCAATTGGAAACTGACCAAATGTCTTCCATTTGCTATGGTCCCAACTTAGAAAGCAAATCAAGAGAGCTTTTTTTTTCTTTGCTATTTTTTTCTAAAACAGATGACAGTTTGGTGGCTTGTAGAAACAAATCTTTTTGGTAAGATTAATTTTAAAGTTGGGCATTATGAGTATCAAATTAAGCTGTCAGCAAGGGAAGTGATACAGAGAGAGATGTGTTACACACACACACACACACACACACACACACACACACACATCTCCATTCCCTGAACAGACCTGTAGGTCTTAACAGTAAAACCTGAGAGGCCAGCCTTCCCATTTAGTCATTCTTTTCTGCTTATGTCAGATTTCTAGCGTGCTATTAGAGACCCATGTGTCATCCCCACCATCAACCGGCAGATCACTGCTGCTTCAAACTGTTACCAGAGCTGTTGACACAGAATATTGTGTCTTTCGACAGCGCCAATTAGCTGGCGTGTCTGACTAGTGACAGCACGGTCTACTTTTGTTTATGGGGACGGTGCGCTTTGCGGTATCTCCGGCTCCCAACCTCCAGCGGCAGACAGATGGGGAGAACAGCTATGTAATCATCAGCGGAAGCGGGAGATAGTCTGTCTTCCGAATCATTGTGCGGGGCTGAGCCGGCAGCCCTTTGTCTGCTGGCAGAAATGACTGCAGGAACCCTCCCCTCTGTCAAGTCGTGAGGGCGAATGTGTATCGAGCGTAGCATCCATGGAAAGCATGGACGGATAGAGGGTGGGTTAGGCTTTGTATGTACCTGTACAGGAATGGACACACATATGTGCATGTGCATGTAGAGGGATGGACACATGGACATATTATAGATTAGATATGTACATACACATACATGATGGATGGAGATGTGGATGGATAGATTATTATGGATATATATGTACCTGTATACGAATGGCTGAATAGATGGATGGATTATGGACACATATGTATATGTGGATGGATAGATGGATTATTTTAGATCTAGACATGTACAAATACATATGATGGATGGATATTTGGATGGATAGATGGATGGATTATTATGGATATGTATGAACACATATGTATGGGCAGGCATATGGATATATCTATATTTATGTATATATGGATGTGTGTATATATAGAGAGATGTAAATATATAGATATATATGAATGTATATATGTGCATATATATATGATGGATATATATGTGTATGTATATAAGTATATATAGATTAATATATTGTATATATTCAATATTTGAGGGAAAGGGCCAGAGGAGAAGAGGATCATAGATTTAGAAATACAAGGGATCTTAAAGTTCAATAACAGTTTTTGCAGATGAGCTCCAGGAAAATAAAATGATGTCCAATGTCCACAGATAATAACCAACAAGGCAGGATCTAACCCCAGTCCTCTGATTCCATAGTCTGAATTCTTTTCTCTGTAAAAGGGGGGAAAGAGAAAAAGACAACAACCTACTGCCAGGACTTCATTTGTATGGTGCTTATCTGTAAAGATAGAATTAAATTTTTTGATTTCTTTTTCCTGTCAGATTAAAAGGCAAAACACAGAATTTCCACATTAGAAGGGACTCCTGTGGCAGCTGAACAAACATCCTTCTCCAGAGCTGTACTTTGTGAAAGGGTGGAGGGACATCCATCCATCAGTCAACAACTGAGTATTTATTAAGTATCTCTCTATGTCAGGTACCATGCAGGTGCTGGAGATACAGGTGCCCGCCTGCCCTCAAGAGGTAGACATTCTATTGAGAGAGTTAACAGCCTAACCAAGAGTGACACAGGATGGGGAAGCTGTCATGATCACAACACGGCAAACAAGAATGTGCTCGGCGGAGCCAGCTTTGAATCCATTCTTCTACCTGTGAGATTGTGGACAAGTCATGTCTAACGGTTTTAATTTTCTGGGAGATGGACTAGGGGTCCTTCTGCTTCTGAATCCTCTAGTCTATGATATCGAAAGCTAAGTTGTCAAAATGTTAGTACAAAGGCTCAGGGCAAGATCTTTGGTGGGAGGTGGGGGCGGGGGCAATGATTTCTTTGATGTAGGGAGATGGTGTCAAACTCAAAGAACAGATCTCCATTGCTGCACACTGACTTAGCAAACCACAGAGTCACCTTATCTATGTCATATTTTATTTTTATTTATTTTCTCAAACATTTTCCAATTGCATTTGGTCTGGTTTGTGTTTCACTCAGGAGTTTTGCTGAGGCATGAGTTTGACCACCCCTATGTAAGGAATTCTCCTCCTCCAAATTCCCTCCTCCAAAACAGATCAGCAACTTATATGCATCTTCCTTGTCTGTACCTATTCATCTCTTTTGAGTTGGAAGGGACCCGAATGTCATCTGAGTAAATCTCTCTATTTACATATGAAGAGCCTGGGGTCTAGCATATACAAGGTAGAAAATGGAAGATATTTCTTACAGAGTTGCCTGAGACATTGAAAAGTTAAATGACTTATTGAGGGTTATACAGTTAGTATGTTTCAGAGGTAGAATTTGAACCCAGGATGATCCTCAACATTCAGGGAAATAATAGTATTAATTAATTCAATCATCAATCACTTATAAAGTACTAACTACAGACATACTTCTGTGCTAGCTCAACTTTATGTAAAATATGTAGGACAGTCCCAACTCTAATTAATGTTTCAGGCTCATCTCATCTTGGATAAAAGCCAGAATCATTTAAAAAAAAATAACAAGAAACTATTTCACTCTGTCCTTCTCACCTCTGTTCTTTTCTCCCTGCTCTCTAAAACTTATTTTCCCCCAAATGATAGATGAAGGGAATTTTTACTCATATATTCATAGAATCTTCATTTCTATTTTTTTTTTCTGCCACAAATCTTTCCATGTCCCATTCTATTCTCTACTAAGCTGCCAAAGTGCTTTTTTAGGAGAAATTCAAGTTGTGACAGCTAGGTGATACAATGGATAGTGTGCTGGCCCTGGAATCAGGAGGGCCTGAGTTAAAATCCTGCTTCAGATACTTACTTGCTATGTGATCCTGGACAAGTCATTTAACCAAATACACACACACACACACACACACACACACACACACACACAAAGAGAGAGAGAGAGAGAGAGAGAGAGAGAGAGAGAGAGAGAGAGAGAGAGAGCGAGAGAGAGCAGAGTTTTTATCTGTCTGAATGGGAAGATGAGTCAAAGCATGACATGTAGCCTTTAGGACTTTAGCATGAGAGAAAGGTGACAGACATCCAATAGCTGCAGCAATATGAGCACAGGGAGACTTTTTATCTGTAGTAGCACTAATCAGTCAGTTAAAAAAAAAAAAAACACCTAACGTGCATCAAGCAAAATGCTAAGCTCCAGGATTTAAAAAAATAATAATAAAGGCAAATGACAGCTATTCTCCAGGAATTCACAGATTAATGGGGGAGATAACATGCAAACAATTGTGTACAAAAACAATATGTGCAGGGTAAATTAGAGATAACTTCTGAAGGAAAGCCCTGGCACTAAGAGGAATCAAGAAAGGTTTCTTGTATTGGGGGAAATTTTAGCTATACTTTGAAGGAAGTCAGGAGGGAGAGATAAAAAGAGAGAGAGAGTATTCCAGGCACGGGGACTGAGGACATTCTAGTGGAATACAGTTAATGGGCAGGTAAGTGATTAAACTTAGTGGCCAGTCAGGTTTATGGAGTATCAGATTATCAAAGTCCCCACATAAATATCTGTGTGTCTACCTATTTATCTAGGGACAGATCATTAGCACTTCATAAAATTGTTATAGATAAACATCTCTACCTAAATGTCAGCTTCATTTCATTTTGTGGAGGGTGGTTAAGTTGAGAGATTTGGGGGCAAATCCTTATTCCTTGAAATAAACAAGCTGTCAGCTTTGGGAATAGTGTGAGTTATGTAGGAAGTACCGAGTAAATATTGAGCCATTGAATTAGAAAGGGTATGCCATTACAGGGTAATTCTGTTTAATGCAAGGAGATTGAATGATCTCTTAAATATATTTGATATTTAATAAAGAAAATGTTAAATATATATATTTGTAAATTATATTTTAAAGAATGTTAGAAAAAATGAATCATTTCTATACAGAAACCATGTTTTCCATAAGTCAACACTATAAATAAGGTCAACTTAAGTGTAACATACAAGAGCAAACATGCTGTTCCCACTCTAAGAGAGCCCTAACAACACTTCCTGAGACTGCCCTAGTTTCTGCTATAAATGAGATGTGCATTTTTTTCTCTCTCTTTCTCCTTCTCTCTCTTTTCTCTCTTTGTTTTTCCTCTATGTCTCTGTTTCTGTCTCTATATCTCCTCTTCTCTCTTTTCCTCTCATTTCTCTCTCTCTTTCTTCTTCATCATCTTCTTTCTTCTTCTTCTTCTTCATCATCTTCTTTCTTCTTCTTCTTCTTCTTCTTCTTCTTCTTCTTCTTCTTCTTCTTCTTCTTCTTCTTCTTCTTCTTCTTCTTCTTCTTCTTCTTCTTCTTCTTCCTTCTCCTCCTCCTCCTCCTCCTTTTTCTCTCTCCCTCTCCTCCTCCTCACTTCCCTCCCACCCCCTCTCTCCCTCTTATTTCTCTCCCTCCTTTCTCTCTCTCTCTCTCTCTCTTCTCTCTCTCTCTCTTTTCTCTCTCTCTCTCTCACACACACACACACACACACACACATCAAAGAAGAACAGAGCACGTGCTGAACAGCTGGAAGCATCAAACATTCTGCCATGATCAGATAATAGGGGGTATATTGGCTAAAATCACATATCACACCAGTGAATTGGTACCACCATGGGAGAGAGGCCAGATGGAACATTTCATGTCACTGCACTTACTCATGCTCTCTCCCCGCCCTACCCAATTAAAAAAAAAAAAAAACCTCAAACATTTATTTGATGGGGAAAAGAGAAGGGTGAGGAATGATAAGCAAAGTTTGGCAAAGAGTAAATGGAATCTTCTATAGAGATGCATGATAGTAATGCTAGTCTTTCCACTAAACTAGGGATGATTGCTGCCCCACTGGACAAATCCAGATTTGTTCAACATCACAGCATGGTTGATATTTGATTTATAGGCTTACCTCTTTCATTTGAACACTGCCAGAACCCGTCCAGAGCTTCAATTCAGCACTGACTTTCTAGAATTTTATAGTGATAGAAAGTTTATTATATAGGTGCTGGAATCATGCTAAAATCATAGTTTTCTCTGATTGTGTGCTCAAAATCTCCCTATTTCCTATTTCCTTTGAAATAAAGATCATAGTCATAAGGAGCAATAGTCTTATCATTTTTACCCTCAATCTATCTTTTCATTCTTTTAAAAAAATTCTATTTTTTTATCCTAAACTTTCTTCCTTCTCTGCTTCCTATCTCAACCATCAAGAAAGCAAGAAATACAAAATCCTTTACAAGTGTGAAGTCATGCAAAACAAATTTCCAAATTAGTCATGCTCCCAAAAAAGTGAAAGAAAGAAAGAGAGGAGGAAATGAGGAAGAAAGGAAGGAAAGGAAATAAAGAAGGAAGAGACAGGAGGAAGGAAGGAGGAAAAAAGGAGGAGAAAGGAAGAAGGGAGGGAAGAAAGAAGGAAGTTAGGAAAGAAGAAAAATTGAAGGCAGAGAAAAGAGGAAGGAAGGAAGGGAAGAAGAAAGGATGAAGAAAATAGTTTGAATCTTCACTTTATGGCCATCACATCTCTATGTAGAAGAGGGTAGCCTGCTGCTACCTTATGACCAGTCTACAGAGGGAACACTTTCAGATCATTAAAATTATGTGTTCTACCTTGTGAATGTACCTTGTGAATGATTGTTGAGTTATATTGCTGAATTGTGATCCGGAGTTCTCAGAGATGTCCCAGGGCTTGGTGGCTTGCCAGACCTCCCTCCTTCATGAGCCTTTCTTTCTCATTCCTTTCTGCCAAGGGGGAGGATTCCTTTCCAGTTCACCATGGAATAGTTAGCTTTAGACAAAAATGGAAGAAAGGTTGTTTTTAAATTTTTTTAAAAATAATTTTCTTTTAAAAATATGCCACAGGAAGAAAAGGCAGTTCTCTCTGATTTGAGAGCGTGGGGTAGGAGGGCTTGGTACAGAAACAACATTTTTCTCTCTAAATTTGACAAACACTTCCCCAAGCCCAGGGGTGGGCAGATGTGTAGAGTGCCACAAGGACAAAATTTTGGCACTGAGAGCTGACCCAGAGTTCCTTCTTTGGGGAAAAGCTTTGCCTGGGAGGAAAAGGGGATGGCAGGCTCTCAGCAAATCTTGAAAAACTCCTTTTGGGTTGATGGCCACCTCCTCCAGCTCCCTGGCAGGACTGTGGCTATGATATTCCAACTGGGAGTTTGCCAGTTAACCCGGGACACCTGAGAAGACCCCAAGATGAAGTGTGTTCTCAAAAGGCACTCTGAAATTGGGCCTTCTTCTCCCAAACTCTTCTCTGTGTGGGACTGCTTGAGCCTTCCACCAGTGGGCCTTCTTCCATGCCTTTGGCCAGATGGAGCTGCCCGCTGTTACTAATCCCAGGGACCTACCCTAATTCTTAGAGTTCTCGTCCCATTTTTCATTGTAGGATAACAAGTATCTTGACTGTAATCTATTAATTGAATAATTGAATAAACTTGTTTCCCTACCAGCAAGAGCATATTGTTTGCACACAGTGTCATCCTGGGCCCTCCAGCTATGGAAAGCTTGCCAGATATGTTTATTAAGCCCCCTGTGCTTGGAAAGAGCACAGAAAACTGTCATCTCGAGCAATTCGAAAGTGACTATCTCAGCTGGGGATCTCACTGTTATGAATAAAGGAAGAGTTTGTGGTACAGTTGTGAGATGTAAAGAGAAAAAAGCTTCCCTATGGTGCAAATGTGTTGTAACCCTCAGGCAAGAAAAAAAATATTGAATTGTTGCTGGCAGTACAATGTAATTATTGTGTTAGTGGGGGCTACACTGGTTAAGCTTCTTAAGGTAAAATCACAGCTAATGTGGTGTTTGCTAAGGGACATTCCTAGTTGTTAAATAAGGTTCTCAGAATATTCCCACTGATTAACCATGCTAATGAATAGGCGGTTTCTATGTAATGGCAAATATTTTCCTACATCGGTAGTGGACTGCAATTTAAATTGCCTGAGTTAGTCTGGACCAGAAATAAGCCTCCAAAGGACAGGATGGGAGAGGTATGGCTCAAAAGCAGTTTTCCACTGAAAAAGACTTGGAGTTCTTAGTGGACTATAAGCTCAATACAAATCGAGAGTGTGAAATGTCAGTTGAAAATATATATATATTTCCTAGGCTATATTGAGAGATCCAGTATCTCAGAGCAGGGAGGTAATGGGTCCTCTATAGTCTTCTCTGAGCAAACCACATCTTGAAAGCTCTAGAATCTAACATAATCGGCATTTTTCAAGCCCTTAATAAATGTTTTCCCATTCATCCATTCATTTATCCATTCACCGTATTTTGGGAAGAACATGGATAAGTTCATGAGTGCCCAGAGAAGAGCAAATATAATAAGATGTCTCCAGATCATCTGTATGTAGAAGATCTATTTTTAAAAAACTGGAAGGTGATTTTAGCCTGGAGGAAATAAGCTTAGAGGTGTGGAGGAGGAGGCAGGGAATTGACAGTTACCTTCAAATATTTGGAAGGATTACATTTGGCCCCAAAGGTAGAAGTAGCAGGAAGTATGGATGTTGTAAGAGCAATTTAGGCTTGTTTTCAGGAAAACCTCCTGATCATAATGGCTATCTCCAAAGTGAGATGATTGTTCTTTCAAAGTAGAGACGTCCTCATTTTTTTTTAATTAAAGCTTTTTAATTAATATTGACCCTTGCAAAACCTTGTGCTCCAAATTTTCCCTTCATTCCCCCCAACCCCTTCCCTAGATGGCAAGTAATCCAATATATGTTATACATGTTAAAATATATGTTAACTACCATATATGCTAACATATTTATATAATTATCTTGCTGAACAAGAAAAATCCAATCAAAAAGGGAAAAAACTGAGAGAGGTCCTCATTTTTTTAAATTAAAGTTTTTTAATTAATATTGACCTTTGCAAAACCTTGTGCTCCAAATTTTCTCTTCTTTCCCCACAACCCCTTCTCTAGATGGCAAGTAATCCAATATATGTCATACATGTTAAAATATGATGTTAATAATATATGTAAACCTATTTATACAACTATCTTGCTGAATAAGAAAAATCCAATCAAAAAGGGAAAAAAAAAACGAGAGAGGTCCCCATTTTGAAAGCAATCCTAGCAAAGACTTGTTGTCCACATGAGGAGAATCTTTCTAAGATCATGTCACATTTCACTCAAACTGATGTGTTTGCTGCTCCATAAGTACTAAGGGATGTACTTATCATCCATCCCTGTGCCTTTGTACAGGCATTAAGCTGCTTCCCTCATGTCTGCAATTTGTCTCTTGCTCACCTCTGCCTCTTAGGGGCCCTAGCTCCTTTCATCTTCTAGCAGAAATTTGCTTTCCTCTTGTGCTGTGTCCTGTGCACCTAACGCCTTCCTCATATGCCAATGGTTCCAGAAGATGGACACCTCAATGATTAGAAAATCATCACAAGGAATGCTGGTCTTGGAGTCAGGGTTCAAATGCAGAATCTGTCATTATTTGAATGGCATCAGCAAGGTGACACTGTGGTGCACAGAGTCCTGCACCTGAAGTCAGGAAGTCTCATCTTCCTGAGTTCAAATCTGGCCTCAGATGTAATACTGGACCAATAAACTTAGCTCTGTCTGCCTCAGTTTCCCCATCTGCAAAATGAGCTGGAGAAGGAAATGGTCAACCACTTCAGTATCTCTGTCAAGAAAACCTCAAATAGGATCATGGAGAGTCAAATACAACTACAAAATAACTGATGGTTTCTAGTCACTTAATCTCTCCTGCTCTGAGAGTCCTTAATTCCTTGCTTCAGCCTCTTGGTTTCCTTGGATTTTTTCACCTCTCATCTTCTCAAAGAGAGCTTTCCACTCCCACCCTGCCCCCTTGCCTTCCCTATGAAATTATTTCCAATTTATGTGTATTTATACAAGATATCTCCAGTATAAATTGGAAATTGTCTCCACCACTAGAATATCAGCTTCTTCGGGGCTTTTCTTTGCATGCCCAGGGAATGGAACATTATAGATATCTAATAAATGCTTGTTGACCAATTAACTACAAAATGAGGATCTGGAGGATCTCTAAGAAGATTATTTCCAGATCTCAATCTATGATCTAATAATCCACCTTCAACCAGGTAAATCAAGTGGCTTCCATCAAAGGGGACATAAGAAGTCCAGTGTATGGCCTGTATGTATGGGCATTTCACTTCAAAGGAGCCAGGGCTATTAGGGACTTGGAGTAACCGGGAGTAGACAGCCCAGAGACTCTGCCTGTAATGGGTTCTTAGAAGTTAGCACCTCTGAGCAGATGTTTATCTTCCCCAGCCCCACCCCATTCCATCCCAGCTGGGGCTTTCCAGTTGGGCTGCTTTCTAGCTCTCCGGGTGTTGGGTAACAGGAGTCTGCCCCCAGGGAAATAAAAGCAGGGACAACTAGGTTCGGCCCTGTAGGATTCTTTCCGTGGCCAAATAAAGCGGGCTCGACACAGATGTAACCTTAGATAATTTACTGATGAAAAAGTGGCCTCAGGTACCCGATTTTTGGCAGCAGTGCTACTGTCAGAGTACACTGTCTGAGTAGGCTATCGATGAATATTTCATGGGGGAAGAAATGGAAAAATACACCTTTCAATAGACAGGTCCCAAGCTCTGATCGTCATTACTGAAATACGAATCGGATCCCGGGGCCGAACCGGATCTGCAGAAAACGAGGAGCGGGATGGTCCCTCGGTGGCTCTTCCGGGGACAGCCGAGAGATGCCAAGATTTGGCCGCATCCCCTGGCTGCTGACGTCTTAGGCTGGGATGAAGCAGCAGTCCGGGGACCTGAGCTCTGTGGTGGAAACCAAAGCCAACAAGGCCAGGGTCCATCCTCCAGAGACGGCTCTCTGCTGCCCTGCGGGTGGATCGTTGCTCTGAGATTTATGGGTGCTTTATTTCTGCAGTCTCCAGAGAGCATCAACATCCCAAACACACTGTCCAAAAAAAAATTCCCCTCCATTGTTTGATGAAGATGATTCTGGTGAGGAGATAATGCTGCTGCTGCCTTCCCTTTAGAAACAGGTTTAAAAAAGAAAGGGCTTGATTCTATAGTCGGCAGCCAGGGGGTCTTGTGCTTGGGAAGGCATTTTGATCTGGAGACAAATCTCAAAACCGAAGCCCAGTTCTCGATTCCCCCTGGGTTTGCTCTTTCATCACTGAGGGCAAGTGGTTCGGAGCTCACCGAGGATGGTTGGATGTGATCAGTTCAAAAGGGCTGGGTCCCTGTGGTGAACTTGGCAAGACATGGCAGGGTTTTCTGGGCTTTCTATAGAATGACACAGGGGCACCGTGGATTGCTCTGAAATGTGAATTTCAGCAATTTGCAGGAACTCGCTGTTGGGCCTTTCAGGTGATTATACACAGACAGAGCTTCGTTTTTCACCTGCCTTGGTTTGATTTCCGTCTTTTTGCATGGGAATATCTTATGTGCTTAGGATTTAAAACTTTAAAATATTCTTGAATCTTATCTGATCTTTGCCTGATGATTAAATTACTGGTCTGTACTTTTAATTGAGGTTTCCTGTAGCTCAGTTTGCCATGTGACATTCCCCCAATACACCTAGAGCTTCAAGATGGTTTCATCAATGCAAAAGTCCCACTGCTCACCTTAGAAAAGTGACCTTTCAAATTCAAAGACTCATGAGAAGACCTGTATGGATGAATGAAGAGTGAAGTAAGCAGAGCAAGGGAAACAATATCACAGTGAGAACGATCACGGAAATGCAAAGGGCAGTCAGACAGTTGCAATGACCAGTCTTAGTTCAGATAATAATAAAACATGACTCCCTCCTCTTGACAGAGAAGTGAGGGACCATCAGGATGGAAGGGTGCATCCACTGTCAGACATGGTCAGTATTGTTTCTTTTTTGCTTAATTAATTTTCTTAATTACAAGGGAGTGCTTGATGCTGTTTGAATTGGAAAAAAATAAACAAAAAGCATCAATTCATCCATCCAATAAATACTTATTAAGAACCTACTATGCGCAGAAATTCTAGGGATAAAATTAATAAAAAGAAAGTTTCTGCCCTCAAGAAGCTTACAATCTAATAGGAGGAAACACACAAGAGGGCAACAGGAAAGGGGGAAAGGGAGACGGATAGAACATGGGACATCTTGTGGAATTGAAATACGATAGAAAAGCAAAGTAGAATGAGTCTAAAGTCCAGTTTTTGCCCTCTACAAAGAACAGCATTGGGAGGAACTTGGGACTCCATCCTCCAGCCATCCAGTCCAAGGGGAGATGTGGTTAAGGAAGGCAGAGACTTGAGTTAGCAACATTGTGGTAAGATTGGAAGTGTTGAGTTTCTCCTTTGAGGGAAATCTCATTTAATGAAGTTGAAAGCAGTGTAAACATTATTAGAAAGGGGTGGGGATGGGGGATGATTCAAATAAAAATGTATAAGAACTTTATTTAATTTAAATAATGAAATATTCAATCTGATCACGAAGTAGCTATTTTGGTACGGAGGGATGGAATGACTGATTAGAGCCAGGAAGACCTGGATTTGAATTTCTAATCTTAGAAACGTATTATATTACCTCTCTCAGTCAGTATTCTCATCTGGAGAGTAGGGGCAATTTTCATTTGTAACATTTACTTCCCAGGGTTGTTGTGAAGCTAAAATGAGGGGTGGAAAAGTAGACTGAGCAATAAGATTTGGAACAGAATCAGAGGTCCTGAGTTCAGATTTTGACTATGTCATTTACTATCTGTGTCACCTTGAGCTAATCATTTGGCTTTCCCGTGACTCAGTTTCCTTTTAGTAAAGTGAGCGCCTGTAAGACTCCTTTTAGCTTTAAATCTCTTTAGAACTATGCAAGAGTATATTTAAAGTGCTCTGCAAACCTTACTGCAGTAGAGAAACATCCATTTTCTTCTTGCTATGACTTTAAAAGAGTATATCACTAATTCAAATCCATCAGTATTAGTTATTAAAAATAACAAAAGCAAGGATTCAGCTTTGTCTGGAGCCTCAAGGTGGCACTTGTCTGACAAAATGAGAATTAGATTGGATGTTGATGGACTGACCAGATTAACTCAGGCTGTCTCTGGAAGGCAGGGAGGTTCAGTAGTCAGAGTGTGAGATTGGGAGTCAGAGCCTGAGTGTAACCAAATATACTCAAAAATACCACGGTTTCCCTATTTACTACCTATAAAACCTTGAAATGAATACTTTCACAAATAATTCTAAATAAATTATTATCCCTTCAATATTGGCGATACTCTGAATTCATGACCAAGTCTATGGCCTGTAGTTGTTAAACTCCAAAGTACTTTCCTTTCCAAAGAGATGGAGCCTGGTCCTATGATCTCCTTGGATTAAGGAACTCCCCAATGGGGAAATCACTATCAGTGCAGGTCTGTAGCTCCTCTGGATCATCTGGTCTTAGAGAATTAATTGCCCAGAGCAATGAGACATCACACAGTCAGCATCCTGACTTCAAGATTAGCTTTCTACTCAATATGCTACACTACTTTTCCAAGTATCAAATAAATCCCACTGGAATATAATTGACAAGAGCCTTAGCCCTGCCTCGTTTATTTTAGGCAGCATTTGATAGAGAGTTTTAATAGTACCTGTTCTCCCTTCCTTCATCTTCCCATAAAAGGTAGCTTTAGTGTGTAGGGGTTAGTACTGACCCCAAGGCCAGGAAGACCTCGATTTGTGTCCTGTCTCTGACATGTATTAGCTGACTAATCTTGGGCCAGTCATTAAACTCAGCGCTGTAGGGCCCAGAGGTGTCAGACAATTGGCCCATTTGGCTCACAGTACTCCCGAAGGCAGCCCAAACTAGATTGACATATAGATTGGGAAATATTTTTTAAATTTATAAAAGTATAGTAAAATAAAAGTACCAGGTAGTACAGTGGATATGGGAATGCTAGGAATTGCTAGGAATAAGGAAGACAACTTCCTCAGTTTAAATTTAGTTTTAGATACTTACTAGTTGTGTGATCCTAGCCATGTCACTTTAACCTGTTTGCCTTAGTTTCTTCCTCGGTAAAATAAGGGAGAGAAGGAAAAGGCAAATTATTCCAGAACCTTTGCTGAGAAATCCCAAATGGGGTCATGAAGAGTGAGACATGACTGAAAAATGATTGAACAATGAAAACTATTACATTTAAAAATTAAATTAATATATGGTCCATAAGGATTTTTATGTATAGTTTAGTGGTTCCATTTTAATTTGAACTTAACATCACTGCTCTAGATCACATTCTAGGCTATTACATGCAGAGCAAGTACCATACATCTACATTGATTAGAGGGAGTTTCCTTACCCAGCAGTCCCTATGGTAATAACATCATAAGTCTAGTTGCCTCCATCTTTTCAGAAGTCTTCCAGTCTGTGATCAATATTTGCTCACTTTTATTTATTTATTTTTGTCAGTCAGCAAGTGTTTATTAAGCATCTAGTATTTACCAGGCACTGTGCTAAGCTTTTATTGATAGCTCTTTTCCTTTTCCTCTTCCTCTTTCTTTTTTTCCTTTTCCTTTCTTTTCCTCTTCCTCTTTTTCTTTTCCTCCCTCCCTCTCTCCCTCTCTCCCTCTCTTCCTTCCTTCCTTCCTTCCTTCCTTTCTTATTTCTTTCCTTCCTTCCTTCCTTCCTTCCTTCCTTCCTTCCTTCCTTCCTTCCTTCCTTCCTTCCTTCCTTCTTCCTTCTTTCCTTCCTTCCTTCCACAAGGGAATAAAAGGCAAGCTCCATTATAAGATATGGTTTTCTTTGTCTAGCTAATTTTACCCTCATCTTTTAGAGGGACTTCAGTGTGTTTTCAATTTCTTCTTCATTCCTCCTATTCTTAGTAGTTAAAGCATTTAGGTACAAATTTTCATCTAATACCAGTAGTAAATAGAGAAAGGAGGAACCTATAAAGAAAGGAACTTTACATTGGCTCACCCATAGTTCATTCAGAGCAGACTTTAGTTAACCACAGTAACAAAGAAGCATTCTCCCCACTATCACCTCCCCCAACCCCAGAAATATGACACGCTCAGATGATCACTGTTTTTGAATAGGATAATGATTTGCTTAATCTTCACCAGACTCACCAAGAGGTCTAGGACACCCAAAAAGGTAACAATTTTTTCTCTATCCCATGCTTCCTTTTGTTTTATATTATAGATATAGATTGATAGAAAGATATAGATATAGAAATAACTGTCATATCATCATAGATTTAGAACTAGAAGAGATCCTAGAGCATACCTAAATCAACCCTTTGATTTTACAGATGAAGGAATTGACATCAGGTAAGAGCAGGTGAGTCCCATAAGGTCACACAAATAATTGGCAGAGCTGAGTTTTGAACCCATGTCCTTCGACTCTAAATCCAGTGTTCTTTCCATTGCATCACACTGTCTATATTTCAGGATTAATAGAGATTGAATAAGTGGATATTGTGTCATCTTTGTTTTATGTTGCTGGGGTACTAGGATCTAAAAGACCAGACTTAGTTTAAAATATGACACTTCCTAATGAGGAAGGAAGAGTGGGACAAGAAAAACCTTTGGAGTTAGAATCAGATGAATGGGATTGAATCTTTCTTCTGCTCCACTTACCTGGATATAACCTTAGACAAATAACCTTATTGGATCTCAGTTTCCTCATTTATAAAATGAGTACAGAAGACATAAATGGTTTCTTAGATCCCTTCAGGTCCCAAGTCTATACATGATACTATGAATTCACTCTTCATTAACAACGTCAAACTTCTGGGTGTAAAACGAAATGGGAGATGTGCTTGTGAAAGAAAGTAATTATGTAATCCAGGTAAGGAAGGAAGCTCCCCAGGTCTTCAATGGATGTTGTAATGAGCCATGGAATTAAAGTCTTCTTCCTGGTCTCAAGTCTTAAGTGACAAAGAAAGATTATTATAATAGACACACCCATTAGGATGCTCATTTTCCCACCATCTGGGCCATAAAGTGACTTTTCATAGAGTCGCTAAGATCATAGACAATAGTTAAAGACACAGAAAGCATTTGAAATCTCTTAGTCACAGAACTCCAGAATTCCAGAATTGGAAGAGTGTCTGATGGCCCTAGAGGCCATCTGATCAATCAAGAAGCATCTATTAAATGTCTACTTTATGCCAATATCTATCTGGGAGGCAGTTAATGATTCAAGACTGAAGCTTCAGGGAAAGACTGGGCTGGATAAATAGATCTGTGAGTCATGTTTATAGAGGTGATAATTAAATCCAGGGAAGTTGATGAGAGCATCAAGAGAGAATGCAGAGAGAGAAGAGAAAAAAAGGATCATTGGGAAGAGTCCACAGTTAAGGGATGTGATATGGGTAAAAAGTCAATAAAAGGAGATGGAGAAGCATTGGACAGGTAAAAGGGGAACCAGGTGAGGAGAAGGTATACAATAGGAGTGTGGTGGGGCTCCACAATGCCAAATGCTGCAAGTATATAGAGAAAAAGTCTTGGAAAAGAATCCTTATTACATTACACACAACAAATATTCATCCATTTTTTGCTTGGATATTTCCAGTGAAAGGAAACCCCCCACTTCTCCAGGCAGTCCACTCTTTGTGGACTAGTTGTTTAGGAAAGCTTTCCTCTTTGAAACTTCAACTCAATGCTTAGTTCTTCTGAGTCAAGCAGAATAAATCCAGTCTCTTTTCTCCATAACAACCTTTCAGATACTTGTAGACAGTTATAATGTTCCCCTGGGGAAGCTTAGGTGGCTCGGTGGATAGAGCACTCATCTTGGAATCAGGAAGACTCATGTTCATGATTTCATATCTGGCTTTAGACACTAATTGTGTGACACTGGGCAAGCCATTTAATCCTCTTTGCTTCAATTTCCTCATCTATAAAATGAACTGGAGAAGGAAATGGCAAACCAGTCTAGATCTCTACCAAGAAAACTCCAGTGAGTTGGAGATGACTGACATGACTAACAACAACAATCATGTCGCCCCTAGTCTTCTCCTCTTCAGGCTGACCCATACCCAATCCTGGTGATCCTACCCTGATGGCTTTCCACTTGGTCAATGTTCTTCCCAAAATATGGTACCCAGAATCAAACATAAGACAGAATCCTCTGTGATTGATGGCACAGCACGACCACTGATGCCTCTTTCTGGAAGCTCTGTCTCCCTTAATGTAATACAAGATCACATTAGCTTTTTTGGCCCCAGGAGACATTGTTGATTCATATCATTTTCCCTGAAGTGACTTTTTAAAATCCCAGCTCTGTCTGTGATGCTCACTTGCTCAATAAATTCCAGAGACTCCCCACACTTATCAAACCAAGTACAAACTCCTCCTTTGGGATTTAAAGAACTTCATAATCTGGCCCTGAATATTATTAGCCAATGTTCCACTCCACAGTATAGTCAACTGACCATCTTGTGATATACTGCACACCCAATGCTCATGTCCCATCTCTATATTTTTGCATTGATTGCTCCTTTCTTAGGAAATTACTTGTTTTTACCATCACTTTACCATCATCTCTAATCCAATCAAAGCTCAAATAATATGTAACTTTCTATATAGAACATTTCCTGCTTCCCCTCCATTCCACCAAGCTGCTAATTGTTTCCTCTCCAAAATAATTTGTATTTATATATTGTGGCAGCTAGATGGCTCAGTGGGAGTACACCTGAACTCAGGAAGACCTGAGTTCAAATTCATTTCACATATTTATTACCAGCAGGACTTTTGACAAGTCATTTAATTTTGATATGCCTCAGTCTCTTCATCTGCAAAACAGATAATAGCATTTAGTTTCCAGTGTTGTTGTGAGGGGAAAAATGAGAAAAATATCTGTAAAGTGCTTGGCAAACTGAAGAAGCATCATCACATGCTGTTTCCCTTGAGAAAGTCCTCGGGGAAGAGATATGTTTTATTTCTAATAACTCTTCTTTCAGATGAGGAGACCTGGACCCAGAGAGGGTACAAGTGACTTCTGCATGACCCATTAGCCATGAATCTATTCCTACCATATGGCACCTCCTAAAAACATTGTTTGTTTTATTTGCGGATTGCCGGAGAATTAAATGGACCAATACTGAATTCAGAAATTCTCTTCCTAGTGAGGAAGGAAGCTTGAAATTAATCAGATAACTATGTGCACTTGAACCATTTGAGGATAGGGGAACTTATTCAAACATATGTATATATGTAGGTACATTGTTAGTCAAAGTCTTTGTCAAAGAAAAGAAGTCCCTATATTTCACAATTTTGGTTGAATGTTACCCAAAAGGGACAGCTTTTAGAATAGTATGGAACTTGCATGTTCTCTTTTTCTCCATTTTTCTCTTCTCTTCTCTCATAATTTTCTCTTTCTTTTTTCTCCTCCTTTCCCCTTCCTTTTTTTTTCTTCTTCTTCCTTCCCCATTCTTCTCTTATTCTTCTCCCCTCTTCTCCTCTTTCTTCTCTTCCCCTCCCTCTCTGTTTTCCCCTCTCATCTTTTATTCTCCTCCCCTTTTTTGACCTTCCCTCTTCTTCTCCTGTGACCTCCTTATCTGACTT
Source organism: Antechinus flavipes (assembly GCF_016432865.1). Lineage (NCBI taxonomy): Eukaryota > Metazoa > Chordata > Mammalia > Dasyuromorphia > Dasyuridae > Antechinus > Antechinus flavipes. The sequence goes on from NC_067400.1 coordinate 39,759,009, forward strand.
CCTTTTCTGCCTTCCCTTTCCTCCTCCTCTCTTCTCTCCCTTCTCTCCTTCCCTGATCATGATGGTGATATTAATAAGATCAATATTTGTAATAATGACATTGATTGATACATGGTGCTTCAAAGTTTGCAAAAACAGTCAGCAAACATTATTTTATAATGAAAGTGAGATTTAATGTGCCTTTGTACCTTTCCAGTCTTCTTACATTTTGCCCATCCCCAAAACTTTTTTTTTCATTTTAAAAAATGCTTTATTCAAAAGGATGGCTCTTTGAGGGAGGACAAAAGTAGAAATACAATGGGGAATGCAAGGAATGCAAAAATAAATGAAAAAAATTAAAATTTTATTTAAATAAATAAAATGAATATTTTTAAATGAAAGTTCCTTTAGGGAAGGGACTGTCTCTTAACTTAAGCCTTTCCAGGCTTCTTACATTTTACCCATACCCACATCCTTTTTTTTTCTTTTAAAATGCTTTATTCAAAAAGATGGCTCTTTAGGAGAGGATGGAAATAGAAATACAATTAGAAATGCAAGGAATAAAAAAAAAAGAAAAAAATTTATTTAAACCCCAAAATGAATATATATATATAGATAGATAGATAGATAGATAGATACCTATATCTATCTACATATCTATCTATCTATCTATCTATCTATCTATCTAAATGAAAGTTCCTGGTGGAAACTGTCTCATATTGATGTTTGTATTCTCAGCTCTTAGAACTAGCTGGTCCCTAGTGGGTGCTTAAGGGTTAAGTCATGGAAGAGAAAACTTAAGGACAGTGCTCCCCTCCCTTTCAAGCGGCACTTAGCATCCCCAAGGCAGCTGAGGGAGAGCTGGGTATATCACTGTACATCACAGTGTTAGCCATGAGTGACTTCCCTGGGTAGGGCAAGTGCAAAGAGAAGGTCTTTGCATCCCAGAGCTTTGCACACAGTAGATATTTAATACATAATTATTGATTGATTGACTGGAATTCTCTGGGACACTATGAAGCTACGTAACTTATTCAGGGTTACACAGCCAACATGTATCAGAGTCAGCCCCATCTTTCTAATGCTAAGTCCAGTCCTTGATGTGCTAAATCTATTATCTCTCACCTTATTCACATCAGATGCTTAATAAAAGTTATTGGATTGAATTGCAGAAACAGCTATGTGATGTAACAGCAAATTGATGCTCTCCTGATTGCAGTTAGAATGAACTGAGTTTGAATCCTGCCTTAGACTCTAGCTAAGAGTCTCATCTTCCTTATCTGTACAATGGGGACAATAATAGCATCTCAGTTTCCTTATCTGTATGATGGGGACAATAATAGCATCTTAGTTTCCTTATCTGTACAATGGGGACAATAATAGCATCTCCCCCTTAGCATTATTGTGAGGGTTGAATGAGGAAACAGACATAAAGCACTTTGCAGCCCCAAGAAGACAAGTTCCCTCTGACAAGAGATGTTTTTCATTCAGTGTATCTGTACGCACAGAACCTGGCACAGAGTGGGACTTGGAAAATGCTTGTTGGTTGATTGAGTGAATGATTATTAAATTGAATAATTAATGACAAACAAAATATTTTCATAACAATAGGTCTAGAATGAGACGAGACTCTTAAATACTCCCAAGTTTGGGTTTCCCTTCCCTGTCGATGCCATCCATGCTATGGCATTTTAGAAAATAAAGCTCAAGCACAATCAGGACAAATATAAAGTTCATCCTGCTGGTCTTCCTCCCCCCAAACCAGGCTATGTTTGCCATCCCCCCTTTTCCAAGAGATTTGGTTGTTAGGATGGTTGTATACATGCATTACCAAATACAGGAGCTGCATCCACAACAATTAGGCACCTCTTCTGGTTGATTGACCTGTCAGCAGACATTCCCATCTGGGCTAAGTGTTTCCTTTGGCTCTGTCAGGCCTGGGCCTTGTTCTCTGGGTTACGTCAACCTTCTGCGTCTGGCGTCCCAGGTGAGTTTGGCTCCCGTTCAGGTTTTGTCTGTGGCTTGATCTGAAAACATTTTTAAGTGGAGGGAAGGAGGGTGGGAAGAGTGGGAATTTCGGGGGAGGGTACTGAGAGACATCAGAGAGATAATTGCCCTAAATTATACACTGTCTGGGGGTAAATTGTGATGCGAAGGTAAGTGAAAATTGAGCTGAGCAGGACTTCCTGAATACCATCAGGAAGGGGAGAAATGTCCAGCCTCCTTGGGGGCAAAAGCTGCTTTGACAATTGCAGGCATGGATTTGTGTTTATTTGGTTTCCAGTCTACTTTTTGGGGAGAGGGAGAAGGGAAGGGGACATTTGAGGGACAGAAGAGGAGAGATGATTTGATGTATTTATTTTCCATGGTCTTTTTCTTGGAGGAGGGGGAAATGCATCAAGAGCATGGTATTCATGTTGGAAAAGATCTTAGATGTCATGTATTCCAACCTACTTACTTTACAGAGAAGGAAACTGAGTTCAGTTTTAATTAATGTAATTAAACAGTGGATTTTGTATCATAAATTTCAAGCTGGAAGTGGCTTAGCCATCATTTTATCTTACTCCTCCATTTTACAAAGCAAGAAACTGAGGTTTAGGGAGAGAAAAGACTTTAGATCCATAAAATTTAGAGCTGAATCTCATCTCCTTACTTTATTTATTTATTCATTCATTCATCTATTCATTCATTTATTTATCTATTTATTTATTTATTCATTTATCTATCTATCTATCTATCTATCTATCTATCTATCTATTAGCAGAAATGGATTTCCAGGAAGAGTTAAGAGATCTGTTCAAAGCTATCCAAGTAGTAAGCGGCAAAGGTGAGATCTCTGAGTCTGGGTTCTCTGATTCTATATTTCATCCTCTTCCCACTGTCTCATGCTTCCCCTTTGTATCCTTGGCTGGTGCAACCTGACACAAATAGATAATGTACTGAAAACCAATTTTGACAATGTTTCATGGCATTTATTTCAAAATTTTGATTATCATTTGCACACACACATAACTTATGCATTTTGTCTTGCATTCTTGATCTGAAGAATTGCAATTGACATCTCCTCTTCCCAAACTGAAGTTTTCTAGAAAGATATTCTTAGTTTTCATATAAATATGGGGGTTACCTATACTGGCTACATGTGGGCAAACCACTGGAGGTCTCAATGCCCAAAGCTGATTGATGAGGCAAAACTTGCAGATGACATGCTGCTCTGTATTGGTAAAGAAAAGGAACTTCTTTATTCAGCGCTTCCTACATCAAAGAAATCAAGTGTCCAGTTCCCCAAAAAGAAAATGTAGGGAGAAAGGAAGGCTTTACATTATCCAGGATATGGTACAAAAGGCAAAGATTTGTTGCCATTTCTTTTTTTTTTTTAAATATAACAAATATATGAATCAGAAGCATGGAGGACAATGATTTTGCCTTCTTCCTTAGTTTTTGTGGTTTTTTTCAAATTCATTTGCAAACCAATCTAAAGAAGCTCTTGTGAATAAAGTCGGTTTTGTAGCCATACCCTCCATAGAATCTCTGGTGTTCTCTTGGCAAAATCCGCTGAAATGGGCTTTGACATAAAGAGTTAAATTAAAATTTAACAAGGAACTTCTGACCCTCAGTCAGATAGTTGATAGAAGCGATGGACTTCTATTTGGCATCAGCTACTTGGGAGTCCAAAGCACAGATTTAATCTTTGTTTGGAATACTACTCTCCCTGACATTAGTTAGAGTCTTTAGTTGATAGTGTATCTTTAGTTAACCAGTCAATAAGTATTAATTAAATGCTTAATTTTGTAGAAGAAAGGGTTTCTTAGTAGTACAGTGAATAAAGTACCAGGGCTGGAGATAATAAAACCTGAGTTCAAATACAGCCTTAGATACCTACCATCTGTGTGATCCTGAACAAGTCACTTAATACTAATTGCCTCAGTTCCTCATCTGTAAAGTGAACTTGGGAAAGAAATGACAAATCACTTGAGTATCATTGTCAAAAAAAACCCAAGTGGGGGGGAGGAAGAAAAATTGGACATAATTGAAAATAACTGGACAACAACACATATAATGAACTGTGTTAAATCCTGGGAATCTAAAGAAAGATATCTGATATCTATTTTTTTCTGTATGTGCCCTATTCCTGGATAGTAGGCAAGAGTATCTCCAGTGTCTAAAGAATCCCACAGTCTAGTAGGAAGTCTATGTACAAGCATACAAATGTAACCCTTTTAGAACCAGTGCAACTTAGAAACAAAAATTTATTAGTACCTACTAGGAATGAAGAATTGCACTAGTTATTTAGAATATAAAAACAAATATTAAACTTCCCTGACTTTATAAAGAACTTTCATTCTGCTGGATGGAGTGAGATAGTCTGCACACAGGTAGAAAGTGTATGTAAAAAATAATAAGTGGGGCAGCTAGTTGGTGCAGTGGTTAGAGTACCAGCCCTGAAGTCAGGAGGACCTGAGTTCAAATCTGACCTCAGACACTTAACACTTCCTAGTTGTGTGACCTTGGGCAAGTCACTTAACCCCAAACACCTCAGCAAACAAACAAACAAACAAATAAACAAAATAAAAAGTAATTTCACTAGAAAAAGAGTGTGAAACACCAGAGAGAGATGGCATCTTAGTAGGAAAGATTTCTTATAGGAGGTGGTAATGGAAGCTGGGATTCTAGGAAGCAGGAGTTAAGAGGGAGAGCATTCCAGATAGTGAGTGAGCATTTAGGAGGACTGAAATGTTTCTGTTACATGTTTACATTTCCTCAGGATTCAAATGGGAAACCAAGACAGATAGGCAAGAATACAGCCTAATGGGCAAAAAATTGAGCATCCTTTGAGGTAGATTGGTGTGGGTATTGTTCATAATCTTCCAAGAAGGAGAAGGACAATGAAGAACTTGTAAGTGAATGGTGCAGAAGCTGAGATTCAAAATTTGGTGATGAGATAACAATAAAAACTTTATAGGATCGGATAGTTTTATAAAATCTTATCTAAGATGAGTGCTATGTAACTGGATCTTCTCATAGAAATATATCAAAACAAACATGATCATGACAGAGCTCATGCCAAATAAAAATGGGGGGAGGGAAGGAAAAGGGGGGAAACATTTACTAATCACCTATAATTTGTCAGACCTGTGGTCAGCGTCTTACAAAAATTATTTCATTTGATCGTCAGAAATCTTGTTGTTATTACTTCCACTTTACAGTTGAGGAAATTGAGGAAAACTGAAGTGACTTATCCATAATCACAGTGTCTGAGGCAGATGTGAACTCAGGCTCAAGAGCAGATGTGCTCTTTTTTATTATTTTTTAAATTTTTTTTCAAATATGCTCTTACATTCCTCTGTTAGCTAGTATCACTAGTAAGAGTTTCAAATCTCCAGTCAAGAAATCCTTCCTCAGATACTTATTAGTTGTGTGATCATATGCAAGACATTTAACCTCTCTGGTCTTCAATCCTCACTTGCAGAATGAAGGGATTGGACTCAATGACCTATAAGAACCCTTATAAATTTTAAGTTAATGAGTTATGATTCTCCCTCAAATACTAGTTGTGAGATCTTAATCTCTCATAGTCTCAGTTTGCTCATCTTGAAAACAGACATAACAATAGCATCTCTTCACAGAGTTACTACAAGGGTCTAATGTGAGAAAGCATTTTATAAACCTTAAAATTCTACCTAAATAACAGCTATTATTATAATTTTTTCAAAGTGCTAAGAGATCTTTGATCTGCTGCATATGTATGTACGCTGTTATTCCCATGCTTGCTTCTGCCATTAAGACATGAGTTCCTTGATGGTAGAGATTTTTCTGCCTCCCTTTGTATCCACCTCACTTAACCTGGTACACAGTGCTTCATAAATGACTTTTGATTGAATAATTGCCTTCTAAGAGTGATAGGAGGAACAAAAAGAGAAACAGACCGACATGCATTTCTTTCTGCTCATTCCCACCCTCCTCCCAAGGAAGGCTTCATGGAGGAGGTAACATTTGAGCATCAGACTTTGAAAATTGGTCACCATGTCAGAAGATGGACATGAGGGTAAAGGGCATTTCAGGTATATATGGGGGACCTGGAAAATTCATAAAAATATGTGTCAATGGATTTATTATGTGACTATTACCTACTGGGGGATTAATAAGTGTTGGTTGAGTGGAATTATGAAGGTTAGGGAGCATTCTAGGTGAGCCTTCAAGCTATGGGGAACTGCAAGATTCCATAAATTTTTGTTTGTCCGTGGATTTACTCTGTGCCTAGCACCGAGTGAGGGATTCATCAGTGTTGATGGAAGTGAAGCATGTTCATTTGCATGGGGGTAATCCGATGAAATAAGGTGTGGTCTCTCCAGTGTTGCATAATTAACCGTTTCTGGAAAAAATAGAATATAGAATAAAGACACGGAGGGAGATAAAAGAACCAGAGAAGGTTGCAAGTAAACAGAAAGAAAGAACCATTTATTGGCTGGTAAGTGGATGAGTGGCCTACTTAACAGCTCCAGAAATTGTCATATTTATGTTTTAAAAGGTTCCACTCTGAAATGGGCCACCCTGAACTCACCATGGAGCGCTCATTTCATTTGCCGGGGGGACGTGTTTGGGCTTCGCCTCCGCAAAGCACATCATGATAACACATGCAGGGTCTCTCTTTCAGCTCTGCTTATTTCAGAATTCAATCAGGTCAGGTCAGATACCTTGAAAACCAGGAGCCGCGTCTTCAAAAGAAACGCAGCACAGTCCTTTGAAAATGTCTTTTCCCTATTATTAAGTTGGGGCACCGTCTTGCTGAGCTGTTTTCTCCCGTGATTCCTCGGCAAGTATTTCATGAGTCACTTTGGCGAAGTCTAACAGCAGAGCGGTTCAGAAGGTCATTGCCATCTTCCTTGTGCTAAAAACCCGACCGTGGTAGGAGACGGGAGACAGGATTTCATTGGGAGAAAGGTGTCAGCGTTGGAAATGCACATTCATGAGCTTTGGAGTGGTTTGCATATGGTAAACAAAGCAGGGGAGAAAGGGAGAAGAGGTGGGAGCCCAGTGGGTGATACCCAAGGAAGCTCTTTCCACAGCATCAGGGCTTTGCTTGTAGAGCAGCGTCTGCAGAACTCTACCCAAAGACAATCCGAGAGGAAAAACTCATCTGTTTCTTCACTGTTCAAAGCCAACGATTCCGAGCCCTGGTTTTGTGAGAACACCCCGGGATGCCGCTGTCTCAAAGGAGGTGTGAAGTGTTCAGAAATTCTTAAAACAAATTTCATTTTAATGCACTTCAAATATAGGACACGTAGCAATTTGAGGAGGAAGATAGGAGGTCATGTAATGGCAAGTGCTTTATGAAATTTAAAGGTAGAAAACAGGGGTTCAAATTCTGTCTCTCCTATTTGCTGTCTCACTTTAGTTTCCTTCAGCCTCAATTTTTCACCTGAAAAATAGTTTTATTTAAAAAATATATATAATGATGCTCAACTCCTAATTGTTGTGAAGATTGTATGAGTTAATGTCGATAGGGATGGGGCAGGGAAGCTAGTGGATAGAGCATCAAGACTGCATTCAGGAGGACCTGAGTTCAAAGCCAGCCTCAGAGACTTACTAGCTATGTAACTCTGGATGAATCTCTTAACCTTTTTTGGCTCAATTTTCTTATCTGTAAAATGAGTTGGAAAAGAAATGACAAATAACTAGTGTATCTTTAGGAAGAAAACTACAAATGGGGTCATAAAGAGTCAGACATACTGACTAATCAACAACATTTTATAAGAACAGGATCTGGAGGGAGGATTTCACTGGGATAAGGAACTCCCAGATGAGGACATTCCCCCCACCACTGCAGGTTGGCACTATCTTTGCAACTAAGGCTAAGAAAATTGCCCAGTGCACTGAGAAGTTAAGTGATTTATAGATGGTCATACAGCCAGAGATAGAGCTTCCTGATTCCAAAGCCAAAGCCCTATCCATCGTGCCACATTGCTTCTAATGTATACTAAACACTTTGCAAACCTTTAAGATCTCTAGAATTGTAAGTTTCTACTATTATCAAGGTAGTTTCATGAACAATTTTTTTCTATTCTACTATGTTATGGAAATGCTTGCTTTATTTCTCAAGTTCAGAAAAAATAAATTAAATATTAAAAAAAGAAAAAGAAAAAATATACATGAGTAAGATTGGGCTATTAGTCTGGAAGGGGTAGTTTTACTATTTGAAAAGAGAAAGATTTGGCACTTACTAAAATGTGTGGATGTAGTACAAATGCTAGGGAACTAAAAAAATCAATAATATATCTATTCAATTTTTTTATTTGCTATATTTCATTCATCCTAAAATTTCAACCTTTGAAAATTAGTAACTCCCAAGGCAACAGAAATCTCCTGGGACAATAAACTTCCCCCCCCACTCATCCCACTGTCTCTCTTTCTTCCCTTCCTTACACTTTACACAGCATCTGACAAGTCTTGATTCTGTTCTCATAAGCTCTCTCACATTCATCCCCCTCTCTCTACTCACACTACAGCAGAACCTCCCTCACCACCTTCCATTTCAACAGCTGGCCAATGGGACTTCCTCTTCTTAGTCTTCTCTCAGTCCAGTCCTTCCTCTATATGGTTCCCAGAGTAATAACCCTAAAATGTAGATCTGACCACATCACTCTCCTTCTCTAGAAGCCCCAATGGCTCCTTGTTGCCTGTAGGATAAAACACAGATTCCTTTATTTGGCATTTAAAGCCCCTGACAATCAGGCCCCAAACTATCTTTCCAGACATCTTTCCACTTCTTACACAATTTTGATTCATTAAGAACGGCATACTTGCTACTCCCTTATGATGTTCTATTTCCCATACTTTTCCCTGAGTATAAGCTATCCCCTCATTCATGGAATGCTCTACCTCTTCATTTCCACCTCTTTGAACCCCTAATTTTCTTTTAGTCTCTTTCAATTCAGCTTGAGACTCGGGGCCTCTAGATTTTCATTTACTTTTCCAGTCCGACTCCATACTATTACCCACCATAAACTCCATATTCCAGCTAACTAGATTATTGATATTTCCATGAACTCGTCACTCCATCTTCTACATCCACACCTTTGTCTATGGCAGTCACCTTTCCTTCCACTTTTACACACTTCTTTCCCTCTGTATATCCTTGTTTTCCTTCAAGATTTGACTTAGATGGTACTATTTGAGAAGCCTTTTCTCATTTCTTCTCTAGCTCTCTTTCCCTTTTCACTTTTTTGTACAATAGTTATGTAACATACCTATTATATCTCCAGTGCCAGAAAGTAGGTGTTTAATAGATGCTTATTCACTTGTGTTGGAAAATGCCATGTGTATCCAGAGAGAAAACTATAGAGACTGAATGAGGATCAAAGCATAGTATTTTCACCTTTTGTTGCAATTGTTTGTTTGCTTGTTTTTTTTTCTTTCTCATTTTTTTCTTTTCTGATCTGATTTTTCTGGCATAGCATGATGAATATGGAAATATATTTAGAAGAATTATATGTATCTAATGTATTTTAGATTGCTTGGGTAGGTGGGAGGGGGATGGAGGGAGAAAAATTTGGAACACAATGTTTTGCAAAGGTGAATATTGAAAATTGTCTTTGCATGTATTTGGAAAAACAAAATACTATTAAATATGAGTAAAGCAGATCTTCTCGGAAAAAAATTCTTGTTGAATTGAATCAAATTGACTTTACTCCAAGTTCCATACTGTCTTATCCTTTCTCTAATTCTTTGCCATCTTTGATGTTCTTTCCATGCTTATGAAGCAGCCCAGAAGCTCTTTTTGTTCCTCCTGAGCATAAAATAGTTGAGTCCTGTAGTCATTCTGGATTTCTTAAGCTTTTCAGCTCCATTGTGTCACTGCCAGGAAGTGGAAAGATTGTGTGAGAGAGGAGAAATTAGGGGATAAAGGCAAAATCAGTAGGAATCAAGTGGTTTCCTATGAGACAAGATGGGTGTTATGGGCTGAAGCAATTAGGTACTCTAGGAGTTTATTCAGCTTTCACCTAAAATGGATCTAAGGAGGAACACTGAACAGAAATGCAATATGGGTAGCAGTACAAACCCTGAGTTAGAGGAAATCTTACCTAGAGAGGGGAAAGTGCTGGCACAGAATGGAGCTCAGATTCCTTCATGAAGTCTACTACCCTCCACTTCCCACATTGCTTTCCTTCAACACAACCTTCCATTTTGTCTTCTTAGAAACATAAAGGATGGTAGAGGGTCCCCTGAGGCAGGAATTCTCCCTCAAGCATCCCTTCCTAGTGACCACCAGCTTGGATTTGAACCAGTCAACTTAATTCAATTCAATTCAGAGCTAAACAGACAAAGCAGTTTCTGCCCTTCAGAGATCTTGGCTCCTCCACCAAAAGACCATGATCACATCTGTTCTCAAAGCCTTTCAGACTTTTCTGGACCTTCTCTGTTCTCTAGCCAGTGTCTCTTCCACATCATGAGGAGGAAGGACTTTGATGGAGGAACAGTCTCTTCAAAGGAGCTTCTTCCAAGTGTGCTTAGCCACACATCTTGATTCTTTTTCAAGATGTATTTTTGATGGCATGTCTGTGCTTATTATGCACACATATTTATCATTTGCCCAAGTATCCAGAGGCCACCAGGTCCAATTGAAATAGCTTCAGACTTAGAGCTAGAGAATTTGAGGTAAAAAACTGACACTACCATTTTCTAATTTTATGACTTTAGCTAAGTCACTTCAGTTTTCTCATCTGTAAAAAAAAAGAAAAGAAAATGGCATCTGCCTTTCCCAAGGTCATTTTCCTGAGCTTGAGTCCAATAGCAGCAACCACCTTTTGGACATCTTCCATCAAATGCCTCCTAAGGATCTCAAATCCATCCTGTTCAATAAAACTCACTGTTTTTCTCCATAGACCCTTCCCTCTTTCCAACCATCTGATGATGTTTGGAAATTTTACCATCCTCCCAGTCATCCAGGCTTACAACCTCCATGTCACGCTCAACTCCTCACTTACACTAACCCCACATATCTGTTGTCAAATCTTGTCATTGAATAACTAGCAGTGAGTATTACAAAGCTCTTCACAGATATCTCATTTAATCCCAACAACAATCCTGAGAGCTAGGTGACATTACCAATCCCATTTTACAGATGAAGACACTGAGATGAACAGAATTTAAGTGACTTGCCCAAAGATTACACAGCCAGGAAGAATTTGAACTTCAAACTTTCTTTGTGGAGTTTCTTTCCGATAAAATGTAAGATTTATTAAGGTGGGGACTATTTGAAGTCAATATTAAAGTCGACTGTCATGGACCAGAAGCTGGTTCTTCATCAACTATGTCTTGCTATCTCTTTGTAAAGTTCAAAGAGCTTATAAATATCAGCTATCCTTATTATGATATGATTGTGGACACTCAGAGAGAGGGGCTGAGTGTCCACAATGGGCCATTCTCACCAAATGAGACCCCAGGGAGACCTCCCCTAGCTGTTCTTAGCCCAAGTAGACAAGTCTGGACAAAACAATTCCTACCACCAACAAAGGAGGCCTATGCTTTCTCATTTATGATTTTAATGAGAAGAAAATGTGACATTTATGAGAGGTTAAAAGGCCATATGTCAACTGGATTTTGTTCACTATAATTAAGAGGATAATTAATTGTCATTGGTGTGTATGGGGGGATGGGAAACGAGGGGTATTTTTTTCCTAGGAAGAAAGTAAAAACTTTATTATTCACTCCTCTCCCCTTACTCTGGCCTTCTAGTGGGTCCCCAAAGCATCTCTAAGACTCAAACTGAAGGATTGGTTTCAATAAGACCCCTCCTCCTCTCTTTCAGAGAGATAAGCTGGAGAAGAAAAGAAAGGAGGAGGAAGAGGAAGAAAAGAAGGAGGTGAAAGAAAGAAAGAGAAATAAAGAAGAAAGGGAGAAGGCAGGAGAGAGAAAGAAAGAGACTCAGAGACAGAAAGAGAAAGAGAGAAAGAGGAGGAGCAAAGTAAGAAAGAGAGGGGGGAGGGAGGAAGAGAAAGAGAGAGAATGAGAGAGAGAGAAGGGAGAAGGAGGGAGGGAGAGAAGGAAGGATGGAAGAGAGAAAAAGGGAGGGAAAAGGGAGGAGGAGAAGGAGGAGGAGAGAGAGTGAGAGAGAGAGAAAGAGAGAGAGAGAGAGAGAGAGAGAGAGAGAGAGAGAGAGAGAGAGAGAGAGAGGGGAAGAGGGAGGGAGAATAATTGAACCCAATTAATATTGAAACTAAGCTTTCATCATGTTAATAGATGAGATACTTGTCATCATGTTCTGATACTAGGTTAAAGTTGCTGATGTGAACATAGGGAAGAAAGTGAAAGAGGTCTTTTCAGATTAGACCTCTTGCCCTCTTGAAATTGCTCTGTATAACTGCTGTTCACATTCAGTATTTATTCACTTGTGGATGGGTTTGTTTTTTTCTCCCAGCAAATATAAGCTTTTTGAGGGCAGGAAGGTTTTTTTTTTTTTTTTTTTGTTTTGTTTTTGGTCTTCACATCTGTATGGGAACATAGTGGGCACTTGATAAATGCTAGTCCTTTGTTTAGGTTATTGCATATATTTTCTGTTATTTCTTTGTGGAGTTTCTTTCCGATAGAATGTAAGATATATGAAGATGGGGACTATTTAAATTTTTGCTTTTCTATCCCCAGCATTCAGCCAGGCATACAGTGATCACTAAATAAGTGCCTGCTGAATTGAACTGACTATGGATTTCTACTTCTGGCTTCTTACAAACTAGGAGACGAGACATTTTTCTGGTGAGTTTTCCTCCTCTTAAAGGGAGCTTGGCTTTTCCACAAGGTCTCGCCATGTGGCATAACATTAGGTCCAAATGGGTTTGATGGCTCACATATGAAATGCAGCTCCAGAGTTGTCTGCTTTTCCCCTTCTCTTAAAATTAACCATTATTAAAGAAAATAATGAAAAAGCTGGAAATGGAACCAAAGATGGCTGCTTTGCAACTTTTCATTCTTAGATGAATCTTAAAGTACAAGGTCTTTCTCTCTATGGCACCTAACATGTAAGCTTTCATATAAACAGCCTCTCAGTTTAATTGGATCCTATTAACAAAAATTACAAAGAAAATATATTTTTCAGTGATTCTTTTGATTCTAACTCTGCTGAATGCTAATTGTGTGACCTTAGAGAAGTTATCTCTCTCTGCATCTTGGTTTCCTCATTTATGAGATGGTGGCATTGGAGAAGAAGCCTCTGAGTTTCCTTCTAAAGATCTAAAGATATGTTTTTAAAAATTTGGAATTATTCTTCCAAATATTCCTAATCTCCCTTAATAACTTAAACTAAACTCCCTTAAGTAACTCTCTTCCTAAACCATCCCCTTCCTAAAAGAATGTATTCATTAAGTTTAAATGCATGATGATAGACAAATAAGCATAGTGAACAGTGTTGACCATGGACTCAGTAAGACCTGGCTTGAATTTCTGTTCCTACCAAGCATACCATTGAGTGTGGGTCTATGCCCCACTCAGTTAGCCTCTCAGTTGCTTACCACCAGCTATTGTTTGATTGTGGGACATAGCATGTATATACATAAGTATTTAAAATATATATATTTTTAAAAAACAACAAGGTAATTAATTATGTGGATGTGCCAGCATTTGGAGAGCTCAGGAAAAACCATGTAGAAGGCAATGTTTGAAATGAACTCTGAACTCTATTCCCATCCCATCTCTGATATTTCCCAGTTATTTGTCTATGAACAAAAATCATTCACCCCCTTCATCTGTCAATCACCCAACAAGCATTTATTTATTTATTGTTATTCACTTCATAGTATTTTTTCCAATTGTATACAAGATTTTGAGTTCCAATTTTTTTCTCCTTCCTTTCCTTCCTCCTCCCCAAGAAAGCAAGAAATATGATATAGGCTATACACATACTACCACTTTAAACATATTTCCATATTAATTATATTGTAAAAGAAAATCAAAACATTGGGGGAAATTCACAAGAAATAAAAAACAAACCAAAATATGAATGGTTTGATCCACATTCAGTCGCTATAATTCTTTCTCTGGATGCAGATGACATTTTCCATCCCAAGTCTATTGGAATTGACTTAGATCACTGCATTGATGAGAAAAGCTAAGTCAGTTATAGTTGATCCTTGTACAATATGGTTGTTACTGTGCACAATGTTTTCCTGGTTCTGTTTGCTTTGCTCAGCATCAGTACATGTAACTTTTTTGAGGCTTTTCTGAAATTGGCTTGCTTATCATCTCTTATAGAACAATAATATTTTATATTCAAATACTACAAATTATTCAGCTATCCCTCAATTGATGGGCAGCCATTCAATTTCCAATTCTTTGCTATCACAAAAAAATTTTGTACATGTGGATCCTTTTCCCCTTTTTATGATTTCTTTGGGATATAGAGCCAGTAGAGAAACTGCTGGATCAAGGGGTATGCACAATTTTATAGTCCTATGGCTGAAGTTCCAAATAGCTCTTCAGAAGGGCTGGATCAGTTCACAACTCTACCAACAATGCATAAGTGTCTTAATTCCCCCACATTCCCTCCAACATTTATCGTTATTTTTTTCCTGTCATCTTAGCCAATCTCATAAGTATGAAGTAGTATCTCGGAGTTGTCTTAATTTGTATTTCTCTGGTCAACAGTGATTTAGAACATTTTTATATGACTACAAATGACTTTTATTTCATCATCTGAAAATTGTCTGTCATATCAAAGGATATGTCCTTTGACCATTTATCAATTGGGGAATGACCTGATTTCTTATAAATTTGACTCAATTCGCTATAAATTTTAGAAATAAGGCCTTTATCAGAAATATTAGCTATAAAAATTGTTTCCCAGCAAGCATTTATTAAGAGATTATTTCATACCAGGTTCGGGCAATACAAAGGTAACAGTAGGATAGTCTCTGCCCTCAAGGAGATTATAATCTGATGATGGGAGACAACATGTATCATTATCTACAAAATATATACAGCAAAATAGTATGTAAATGCAGCTGTTGTTATTATAATTATCATTACTATGCTATTATTAATATTACCAGTAGCTTCAGGGATCAGGAAAGGCTTTATATTGAAGGTGGTGCTCAAGCTATGCATTGAAGGGAAGTAGGAATACTAAGAGATGGAGGAGAGAAAGGAGTGTATTTTATTCATGAGAGTAAGCTCAGTAAAAGCATGGCCATGGGAGTGCTATATATGAGGAATACAATGATTCTATCATAAGACTACTAAAATAGCAAATACACACAAATATCACGGATCCTTAAGAGTTATGAGAGCTGTCAATTTCTTTGTGTGTGTGTGACACTTTCCCCCACGCTTGACAGGTTACACACTAGTTTGTCTATTATCATGCATTTAATTAAGCTTAGTGAATATATTCTTTTAGAGAGAGCATGGTTCAGGTAGAGAGTTACTACATATTAAGGGAGATTAGGAATATTTGGAAGATAACTCCAAATTTTAAAAAATATATATTCAGATCTGGAAGGAAACTCAGAGGCCCCTTCTCTAACCCTTTCATTTCACAAATGAGGAAACCAAGATGCAGTGGGAAATAACTTAGCCAAGATCACACAAATTTTGTCATTAGATTGAATCAAAATATAAAAATTATGACATGGGTTTGAAGATTTATGTTCATCTCTAGTATTACTGACTGTGCAGTGTGGGCAAATCACTTGATTTCTCTAATACTTAATTTGATAGGCTATAGAATATGAATAATGAAACCTTCAGTAATAAACTTGAAAGGAATCTAAGTGGTACAGTGGATAGAGTGCTGGACCTGGAATTAGGAAGACTGAAGTTCAAATTCTGACCCAGATACTTACTAGCTGTGAGCTCAAATAAATCTCTGAAAAATACTTTCCTTATCTGTAAAATGGGTATTAATAATATCATCTTACCTGACAGGATTCTTGTAGGGATCAACAGAAATGACACATTTAAAGAACTTTGCAAGCCTTAAAACATTCTCTTGATGCTGTTATTGTTGCTACATTTATCAAGAAAATTCTATGTAAAAGTAAAGCTCTGGAGAATGCTAATTATTGTCATCACTACCATTATTATTCCTTGAAAGCACTAGGTTTTGTGTTATAAAATCCAGAAACATCGGACCCTTCCACAAAATGATAGATTAAGCTAGTGGTTTTCAAATGTTTTAGTCTCAAAACCTCTTTTTTGTTGTTGTTGTTTAGTCATATCAGTCATTCTGACTCTTTGTGATTCCATTTGGGATTTGCTTGGCAAAGATCCTGGAGGGTTTTGCTATTTCCTTTTCTTGCTCATTTTACAGGTGAGAAAACTGAGGCAAATAGGGTTAAGTGACCTACCCAGGCTCACACAGCTAGTAAGTGGCTTTGAACACAGCTGCTTTTCAGAACCCTTTATTCTCTTAAAAATATTGAGCCTCTCTATCTAAATTTTGTTTATGTGGCTTATGTCTATTGATATTTATCATTTTAGAAACTCAGATGTCTTAGAATTATCATGAAATTAGTTTGGATCACATGGTCCAAAATTTAAAGGTCTTAGTAAATCGTTCCATACCATACTTTGACAACAGCTATTTTAAATGATAAGCCATATTTTCCAAGCAGCTAAGTGAATAATATTCAGGGATCCACCCAGACAAGTCATAAGCTCCTGATCCAGCTATATCTACTTTTCATCCCACAAACGGGTCAGTGATGACTAATATTTGGGCTTCCCAAAGCATTACAACTTAGTATCTCAGGATCTGAAATTAAGAGCTGGAAGAGGTGTCAGGGACCATTAAATTTAATATCTTCATTTTACATATGAAGCCTAGAGAGGAGAAAAGATCTGGAGTTCTTATGAAAAGAGTATTCTTATCTCTAGGACAGCAATGTCAGCTACCCAAGGAACGACACCAGACTGATCAGCCCCCCCCAAAAAAAATACACAAAAATAACAACAGCCCAGAAAAATTCAGCATAAGTCCATTGGTTTTGGTATTTGGTAGATGAACCATATCCAAGTGGCTGCATTTGAATGAAATGGATTCAGGACCACTGGTGTAAGGTCACCAATGCTGCCTCAGTGGGCCAGCTGCTCAAAGAGTTTTTAGAGCCCATCATGTGGGCAATAGAGAAAATCCTAATTTAGCTAAACCAAAACTGGCAGTAAGAAGCCAGGTGTGCTTCATAGTCAGAATCCTAATATTTGCATTTTTATTTCCAGGTTTAATACTTTTTTTTGTCATTTAAAAAAATGATTTTTCAAACTTACCCAGAAATCAAAGGAGGTTAAACTCATAACATAAAACACACAAACAGCCAAGAATCACTATGGCACTGGGTGCTGGTTTTCTCTGTTTAAACAAAAGTTGCTTTTATCTTTCTGCCTTCTTCAGAAGACATTGTGTGTCCCTAGGAAACCTAGGAGACTTGGGAGTGGGAGGGCAGAGGGGTGTGCAGGGAAACACAAGGCATTTTGACTTGACTTCAGAGAAAGTGAAATTCTGGACCTAGGTTCCAAATTCAGCTGTGTCACTTATTACTGAGTGACCTCAGGCAAGCCCATTCAACTCCCTGAGCCTTCCTTTGCTCAAATGTCAAATGAAAGGGTTAGACTATTTTTGTCTCCAAACTCCCATTTAGATCTAAAAACCTGTGATCCCGAAACAAAAATGGTCTTTCCCTCTCTCCCCTCCCCCCATCTTGTCTCATCTGGTTCATTTGAATATTGGGTATTATTTACTGAAAATGATCTCCTTGGAAACAAAAGGATCATTAAAGGGAGCAATCTAATGGAATGGACCAATAACTCAAAAATAAGCAATCTATACAAGGGCTTGGTAGGACTTACCTTTCAAGTGTTAATGCTGCCATTTGTATAGCCAAAGCCATGACCTTTTTACCTTGATAAAGACAATAGGCTTTATAGAAGCAGGTTTGGGGCAAAGGATGGAGTGTTGGGCTTGAACTCAAGTAGACTTGCATTGGATCCTACCTCAGACACTTAATGACTCCACGACATTTGGTAGGTCATGTAACTTTTCTATGCCTCAGTTGCTTTATCTGTTCAATTGGGAAAGTAATCGGCCCTATCACACAAATTTATAATAAGGATCAAATGAGATAATTTATCTAAGACAGGAGCTCCTTTTCTGCCATCCTCAGATTCCCCAAAGAGTCTTTCATAGATATTAGAAGGTTCATGAATTTGAATGGGAAAAAAATTCCGTCTTTTATTTTCACTAAAGACATACTAATACATATTTTATGCATTAAATACATATTTTATGCACAAAATCAATGTTGTTTTATGCATTGAAAATGTTCTCTTGGTTATGCTCACTTTGTTCTTCACCATTTCATGTAAATCTTTCCATGCTTTTTAAAAATCATTGAATTCATGATTTCTTGTGGGACAGCAGTACTCCATCACAACCATACAGCACAACTTGTTTAGTCATTCCCCAATTGATGGGGATTCCTGCAATTTCCATTTCTTTGCTGCCACAAAGAGAACTATAAACATCCCATAGTTATAATTACTATTTGTGAATTTCCCTGTTTTCCTGATGATCACTTTTTAATTCTCATTTGTCCAATTACTTCTGGCTTTTTTATGTCTTTTTTCTTACTATTTTCCTTTTCTCAGCCTTTTTTTAAAACCATATCGGTGTGTCCTTGTTTTCTACCCCACTCTCCCACTGTCCACTTGACCCATCCCTCCAAGAGAGGATAAAAAAAGAAAAAAGGAAATTTATTTGATAACTTTATTGTGCATTTTAAAAAGCAGATAATACATAACAGAATTGCAGTTTCATATGCAATCATCTTTTTTATTATACTATATTATGAAAATGATTGTTTTATTCCATATATTGAAATTTTAAAATAAAAACTTTTTAAAAAAAAAGTTGTGAGAAGAATTCTATAAGGCAACAACCATAGGCTTTGCCAAATATTTCTATAACAAAATGAGATTAATAACTCTTGATCTAAAACATTTTACAAACCTTAAAATGTTATATAAATGCAAGCTGGTATTATTGGCAGGTGACCTTCAATCTATATTGGTAAAGGGAGTCTTTATTTAGGGAATCTTTCAATGAACATTTAGGCATTTTCAATGAGCATGTTTAATTTCTGGATGGATGTTTTTATTTTTATGGAACATGAGGAGTAAGCTCAAGTTAGTTTAAAAGGCTGGTAGATCCTCTGTTTGCCATTTTAGATGATGTTATGCTTTTCTGAAGCACTTGAGATTAAGTGACTTAGGTAGGGTCACACAGCTAGGAATTGTTAAGTTTCTGAGGACAAATTTGAACTCAGGTCCTCCAGTCTTCAGGACCAGTGCAGTGCTTCTGCACCATCTAGCTACCTTTTAGATGATGTTATGACCATGGAGACATCATTTTCCATCTTTGGGCCTTAGTTTCTTCATCTGTGAAATGAAGAATTTGAATTGTTGAACTCTAATGTCCCTATAGCTCTAAATTCTATGATCCAAATTCAGTGATCAATCATTTAACAAACATTAATTCAGCACCTACTATATTCTAGCCACTCTGCTAAGTGCTGGGTATATAAAAAGAGGCAAAAGGTAGTCCCTGTCCTTGAGGAGCTTATACTCTCATGAGGCAGGCAAGAGCACTATACAGATAAATAGGAAATAATAAACAGAGGGAAGAATTAGAATTAAGAGGGGTTGGAGAAGATTTTCAGCAGGAAGTTGGGTAGGTTTTTGGAAAAGTGATTAGATGAAGTTTATATATAAAAAAGTCAGAAGTAATTGGACAAATGAGAATTAAAAAGTGATCATCAGGAAATGAAAAACCACTTTCACCTTTATATACATGATTTCACTTGATCCTCATTAAAAAAAAAAACTAATAATGTACTTTCCCCTCTTACATATGAGTAAACTGATGTCAGAATGCAAAAATGTCTTGGATAAAGTCACACACAATAAATACCTGAGGTGAAACTTAAACCATCTCCAGCATTCTAACTATGATACCAGCCTGCCTTTTGGAGTTTTCTTTTCTTTTCTTTTTTTAAATAATAGCTTTTTATTTTTGAAATACATTCAAAGATAGTTTTCAACTTTCATCCTTGCAAAATCTTGTGTTCCAACTTTTTCTCCCTATCTTCCCCCACCCCTTCCTCTAGATACCAAGTGGTCCTATATATGTTAAACATGCAGTTCTTCTGTACATATTTCCACATTTATCATGCTGCACAAGAAAAATCAGATCAAAAAAGAAAAAAGAAGAGAAAGAAAAAAAAAGCAAACAACAATAAAAAAGATGAAAATACTATGTTGTGATTCTCATTCAGTCCCCACAGTCTTCTCTCTGGGTGCTGATGTCTCTCTCCATCACAAGTCTATTGGAATTGGCCTGAATCATCTCTTGTAAGAGAGTCAAGTCCACCAGAATTTATCATCATATAATCTTGCTGTTGTACAATGATCTCCTGGTTCTGCTCACTTCACTCAGCATCAGTTCATACAAATCTCTCCAGGACTCTCTGAGATCATCCTGTTGGGTCGTTTCTTACAGAACAATAATATTCAGTAACGTTCATATACCGTAATTTATTCAGTCATTCTCCAATTGATGGGCATCCATTCAGTTTCCTGGAACTATCTTTTCTGATTAGTCAAGTTTATAGGCACTGAGGCAGGATGCTATAATAGAGTCTTGGCAGTGAAGAGAGTTGAGCTATAATCCAGGCTGTCATCCTAATTAGCTGTTCGACTTTAAGAAAGTAGTTTAGATTAAATTAGTTATGTAATTAGGTAAGAAGATTTCAGAACTTGAAGGGATTTTCTACCCCTTTGTTTCACAGTAGAAAATAAAGATAACAGACAATATTTCTATAGCTCTTTTAGGTTTACAAAGCTCTTTCTGTTATTGCCATACATTATTTCCTAATCAACCACCTCCATTTCCTTTTAACAAATGAGGAAATTAAGAAGCCCAGAAGTTTCATTGACATGTCCAAGATCACACAGATAGTAAGTGTAGGAGGCAAGATTTGAACTCAGAATTCTTCTTGACTCCAGATCCCCTGTTATATTTACTAAATCATAATGTTCTTTATGGCACTTCCTGGAATCATAACTCCACTGAAAACATCCTGAGATGCTTATGTGCTGGGATTTGAATTCACATCTTCCCACGCTAAATGTCATAGGACTATTTCAAATATATCTCAGCTTCATCTGTCTGGACCAATTTTTTTGGCTTATAATATAAAGGAGATAGATCAGAGGATGGTTACATTTTCTTTCTAGTTAGTCCATCAGTTAGTAAACATTTAATAAGCACCTACTGTGTGTCAGGCACTTTGATAAGCATTGGGGATATAAAGAAAGGCATTTGATAGTCCCTGTCCTCAAGGAGTTTACAGTTTCTTGGAAGAGACAACACACAAACAATTGTGCACAAACAAGCTAAGACAAATTGGAAATAATCACTGTAAGGAAGGCACTAGAATTAAGGGGAGCCAGAAAAGCTTCATATATTGTAATAATTTCAAGTCTTTCAAAAACCTGTCTAGAGCTATTAAGCCTTTCTTAAATATTAACCAACCAGTAAATCAATAATTGTTAAGAATCCACCACCTTCCAGGCATTGAAATAAGAATAGAAAGAATCAAACAATCACTACTCATATTGATCTTATATTCTAGAGGGATATATCAAGGAATTCCTTTAACACATGACTAATAATAAATGTGATCTAATATCATACAATGTTTACATTTAATTTTATCTATCTTAGTTTTATTTTTAAAGATGTTGTTGTTGTTGTTTGTATTGTGTGCTCAAAGTGGATCAAAATCATGTCACAATGTTGGGGGTCAATATACAGTGTGTCTGGCTTTGATTGATTATATCAGTACAAGCTAGGGTAGCTCTGTCACAGGTCAGGCACAAATAGTCCATTTGACTATTTGGGAGGGAGTTGTCCTCTTATATAATTTTTTAAATTATGTGCATTCTGACTCTCCTAATAGAGTATAAATTCATTGTAGGAAAGTGGATTATATAATTTTTGCCTTTGTGTGTAGCATCTAACACAGTACCTGGTCCATGACAGTCACTTGATAAAAGCTAGCTGGCTCATTAGGAAGTAGCTAAGTATTGGGATACAGTGAGGCTTGGTTTGTTTGTTTGTTTGTTTAATATGCATGTCTTAAAAATTATTTTAGTAATATTTTTGCAAATAATTTTCAACATTCACCTTTGCAAAATGTTGTTTCTCCCTTTCTTCTCCACTGCCACTACCTCAGGACAGCAAGCAATCTGTTAAAAGTTAAATGTGCAATTCTTCTAAACACAATTCCACATTTATCATGCTATGCAAAAAAAAAAAAAAAATCAGATCAAAAGGAAAAAAAAAAAAAAGAGAAAAAAACCAAGCAAACAAACAACAACAAAGGTGAAAATACTATACTTTGATCCTCAGTCAGTTTCCATAATTCTCTCTCTGGATGTGGATGGCACTTGCCATCACAAGTCTATTGGAATTGCTGAGGCTAGACTTGAAAACAGAAAGATCTGAATTTGATACTCACTTCTCCCCGTGAGCCTAGATGAGTCACTTAATCTTAGCTTCCTCACTTGCAAAGCAGAATAATAATAATTCTGACCTCAAAGGGTTATTATAAGGACCATATAATCAAAATACTTTGCAAATTTTAAAAATGCAATATAAATACAGTGTACTATGATATTACATAATAAGATGTAACATAACAATACAATGATTATTTCAAATTCATTTAAACAAATATACTTGTTGTCTTTTTTCTTTTATTCCTAGAACAATGCTTAACCCCCTCTACCCCTCCCAAGTAAAGAAAAATGGAAAGGCAGAATTGTGCATGAAAAGGAATTGGACTTAAGGTCAAAAGCCAGGATTCAAATCACACCTTTGTTACTTGGATGAGTCATTTGATTTCTCTAAACCTCACTTTTCTCATATGATAAAATGGGGAGCTAGACTAGATATGTGGCTGCAGGGTGTCCCAAAAGTCTTAGGGCAAGTAAACTTTTTTTTTAATGCACTAAGACTTTTGGGACATAGTATGTCTAGATTGGCTTAAAACATGAGTTTTTCATTATTTAATTTTAGACTATTAAAGACTACTTAAGTGGAGTTGTGCATTGTGAATGGGATTAGGAAGAAAATAAATTATAAGGATTTTTCTTTCTCTCTTCTTTCTTTTTTTCTTCCTTTCTTTCTTTCTTTCTCTCTTCCTTCCTTCCTTCCTTCCTTTCTTTCTCTCTTTCTCTCTCTCTCTCTCTTCTTTCTTTCTTTCTCTCTCTCTCTCTCATACACACTCTTTCTTTCTTCCTTCCTTCCTTCTTCCTTCCTTCTTCCTTCCTTCCTTCTTCCTTCCTTCCTTCCTTCCTTTCTTTCTTTCTTTCTTTCTTTCTTTCTTTCTTTCTTTCTTTCTTTCTTTCTTTCTTTCTTTCTTTCTTTCTTTCTTTCTTTCTCTTTCTTTCTCTCTTTCTCTCTTTCTCTCTCTCTTTTTTTTTTACCATCAGGGTCCAGTTTTCCTTTGTCATCTGTGTACTAATTTTCCATCAACACCCCTTGCCGACTGCATAAATTCCAGAGTGGCCAAACCCATGGGAACGAGAGCAAAGGCGGTGTCAAAGATCCAATTACGGTATATTTAACATGTCTAAATGGGATTTGGAAGTCTAAAGGCAATCCTTTTCCTTCTTCTTAAATGACTCCAAAAGAAGGTGACATAGAAGGGAAATCCAGGGCAGGTTGATTTAAGAAAGAGCTGGGGGTGGGGTAGAAAGAAACAGCATCAGGCAAGAGGGCAGGGGAAGAATGCCCCCCCAAATGTGACAGACATAAAAGAACGTGGGGGAAAGTTAAAAATTACCAAGAAGCAGCCAGGACACCTGCTAAAGGACCTTCTGCTGCCAGTCACAGCTGGAAGGAGCAATAAAAGAAATGCAAACAGCTGTCCTGGAAGCATGAAATCATCCTTTTGTCTTTTTTTTTTTTATGAACAATTACAGTATGCAAAAATGAGGGGAGGGGGCAATTTCCAAGTGGGGGAGGGCCATTCCAGCAGCCTCTGCATATAAAAAGCTGAGGCCTAGAAGTATGTTGCTTTGAAAACCCCAACTTCCCGGTGCCTGGAAGAAAGTGGTAATTAATGCAGAGTGAATGACTTTGAATGAAGGATGAATGGGGGCTATAACAATGGAAAGTTTTTTTTTTTTTGAGGTTAAAGCTTAAAGAAAGGAGGATGTTCAAAGATGGCTGCTGTGAAACCCCAACTTCACTCCCTTTAAACCTGGTCTGAGATTATTTAGGGGCCCTCTTCAGCCACAGTGGAGTTAACCCTCCCATTCGGATTTCATTTTATGTATGTTTCTGGATGCTTGAGTTTTTGAGTTTCTCTCTCTCTCTCTCTCTCTCTCTCTCTCTCTCTCTCTCTCTCTCTCTCTCTGTGTGTGTGTGTGTGTGTGTGTGTGTGTGTGTGTGTCTCCCCCTCTCCTTCTTTCTTTCTATTCTTCTTCCTTTTTTCTCTTTTTCCTCTTCCCTTTACTTTCTCTCTCTCTGTCTCCCTTTTTTTCTCTCTGTTTCCCTCCCTTTCTTTTTTTCAATCTCTCTCTGTGTGTATCTCTGTCTCCCTTTCCCTTCTCTCTCTCCCTCTCTCCTTTTCTTTTTTTCAATCTCTCTCTCTGTATCTCTGTCTCCCTTTCCCCCCTCTCTCCCTCCCTCCCTCCTTTTCTCTTTTTCGATCTCTCTCTCTGTGTATCTCTGTCTTCCTCTCCCCTCCTCTCTCTCCTCATTTGAGGGTCTGATTCTTTGATGAGCCTTTGGAGAACCTGGCTTGCCCCAAAGTTCAGATGATGTGAACACCATCTTCTTTTTTCATTTGCAACATCAAGAGATTACAGAGGATGACTTTGTTGCCCAACATCAAGGATCGAGCTTCAGGCCACTAGAAAGGTGGTTCTCAGAAAGTGTCTTCTAATATTTTAGAACCTCCACAGGCTTCAGATAAAACAAGTATTAAATACAGAAAGCCTGCAAGGAACCCGACCAAGGAAGGTTAAACCCATACAAGCTCCTTCATCTTCAACACCGGAAATATATAACATACACACATATTATATATATATAGTGCAGTGATATCATGTTGTAGACATCAGTAGACTCTTATATAATTGAAGACAGAGAAAGATTCAGGCAGAGCTAAGATCAGGTGCAGAAATGCACACAAATATAAATGTTGAGTGAAGATTTTTCAAAATGTCCTAAATATGAATAACTTAAATGGTTCAAAAACTTTTCTGAATTTAAGATGATCCTATGAAAAAGCTAACATAGTTTGATCTTTCCTGTAATGGTCAAGAATGAGCAAATATGTATTAAGCTGGTTTCTGACAGAACCTAGGCAATCAGAGAGAAGAAAAAAGCTGAGTCAGTCAACAAGCATTTATTAAGCACCTACTATGTACAAAGCATTGTACTTAGTGTTAGGTATACAAAGAAAGACAAAAGACAGTTCCTGTTCTTTTTTGTATTTCTGTCTGCCTCTCCCTTCCTCTCTCTCCTCATTTGAGAGTCTTGATTTTTTGTGAATCTTTGGAGAACCAGGCTCGCCCTAAAGTTCAGATGGTGTTCACATCATTTTCATCTGCAACATCAAGAGATGCTCTCAAGGAGTTCATGGGAAACAACATACCAACCGCTATGTCTAAACAAGATACATATGGGATAAATGGGAGATAATCTCAGAGAAAAGGCACCATCATTAAGGTGGTTAGAAAAAGGTTTCCTCTAGAAAGTGGAATTTCAGCTGAGCCTTGAAGAAAGCCTGAGAAAACAGAAGGCAGAGATGAGATAACATTTGATTATTATTATTATTCTACATGATTTATGACTTCCATTTCAAATTGAGTGTCCTGGGTTGGATTTCAGAAATATCTTAGGATCATAGTTCTAGAAGCAGAATGGATTTTAGAGGTCATCTTGTCCAACCTCCTCATTTTTATAAATGGAAGAGTTGAGGCTCAGAGGATTCTGAGTATTCAGGTACTGAGTGACAAAGTCAAGTTCTCTAACTCCAAATCTACTTCCAAAACTCCAAATTTGGTTCTTATTTCCTAAGGAATTGAAGGAGTAAGTGTTCCTCACTTAAGCATTCCTTATCAAGAAAGTGGATTAGCCATTCTGATGTATCACCATTTGCAGTGAGCTGGTTCAATGGCTAGAACACAGAATTTGAGGGTCAGGAAAACCTGAATTCAAATCCTGCCTCAGACACTTAGTGCTTCCAAACTCTTTACTCATCCACACAACCAGCATAATAATAGTACCTTTAGTTGGTGGTGTTCAGCCTTTTCAGTCATGACCACATTTGGGGTTTTGTTGGCAGAGATTCTGGAGTGGTTTGCCATTTTCTTCAATTTATTTACAGATGAGGAAACTGAGGCAAACAGGTTTAAGCAATTTGCTCCGGTGTCTGAGGCCAGACTTGAACTTAGGAAGATGAGTCTTAACTCCCAGCACAATATGTGACTGCTCATAATAATATTTAATTACAGGATTGTAGTTAAGATCAAATGATATAACTTCTAATTTATTTTATAAACTTTAAAGTGTGATATAAGTGCTAGAGTTATTAATCAATGATAACACAGCTATGAAATTGAAAGCTCCATAAAGTTGTTTATGGGGCTGGATTGTTAGCGGTGTCAGTATTCACATTGATGACTCTTCTAATGCCCTGACCTAATAAATGCCTTGGATTCAACTTCCATACTAAGCTATAAGTGCTTAATAAGTGTTTTATTCATTCATTCATCCAGTCTATACTTTCTCTACCATATTGCCTTTACAAAGTGATAAAATGGAAAGACCACTCAATTTGGAATCACAAGAACTGAGTTCAAATCCATACTTCTGTGTGATTTGGGTCAAATTACTCTTAATTTCTCTAGGATCCTATTTCCCTATCTAGAAAATGGTGGGATTGGCTAAGCTAGCATCCAAAATCCATTATAATTCTAAATCTAGGATCCTATGATCTCCATGATGACCATCTAGGGGTAGTTCTGCCTTAAATCTTTCCATTGTTTTAAAAAGTTTTGATTCTAAGTCTAATATTAAGAACTATGCAATTACATATTTAACATATATAGGACTTCTTACCATCTAGGGGAGGGGGTGGAGGGAAGGAGGGAAAAAATCGGAACAGAAGTGAGTGCAAGGAATAATGCTGTAAAAAATTACCCTGGCATGGGTTCTGTCAATAAAAAGTTATTATAAAAATTAAAAAAAAAAGAACTATGCAATTGCTCTCTTTGATTAAACTCATCCTTCCTTCTACCTCTTTCATTCTCTGACTAAATCTGTTTGGACAATTAAAGGACTCTAAAGTCTTATGTAGGCAACCAAAGGGCTTCAGGACAAATGCAATGTGTTTTAATTTCTCTTTGCAGTTGAAGTTTGGGAACTTTGGATGAGAAAAGCTATAGTAAGTAAAGAGTTGGATACAAAGAACAAAGTTCGGTTTCCTGGACCAAGCCCTAGATGAGCATTTGCAAAGTGAGATGTCATACTCTTTTAAAGCATGGGGATACTGGGATCCTGGGGAGGGACAGAGCACATCTCAGAAGGACAGGACAGAACATGGTTGGCAGGAGACTTTCTGGCATGTTCAAGAGGTCTTTCAACTAAAATTTGTCAGAGTATAAAAAAAGACCAGATAAAAACTGTAGAACTTAATAGTTTGGAGAACAATAGGTAAGATGGGAAAAAAAATAGAAGCAGAAAAGTTGTGTAATTCACAGGAAGAAATAATAATTCTCTTTCTGTCTTTCTTTGTCTTTCTGTCTCTCTTCTCTGTCTGAATATCTCTCAACTGTCTCTTTTGCTCAGGCTGGACATACAATGGTCATTCATTGACCCACTATCGATCATCACCAAAAAGCTTTAGCTTACTCTGTTTTTCTGTCTTGGGCCAGTTCACCCCTTCTCAGGAAGTTTGATGGCCCACCTCTTCTGGGGGCTCACTAAATTGATTTAGTGTGAACACCTGATTGGTTCTCACCCTCCTGTAGCTCAGAACCCCCAAACTCAAGCAATTTACCTGCCTTATACTCCCCAACAGAGTGACAAGAGACACTCTTCACCATGCCCAATGAAAAGTATTCTCTTTAGCCAACATTTATTAAGCATCTTTTATGTTTCAGATACTGGGGATATAAAGACAAATACAAAATATGCTCTCATGGAGTTTTTATTGTACCAGGAGGATACAGCATGTACCCAGAAAATTAAGTGCATAGTAAGTTGTAAGGGAGGAGAAATCTTAAAGAAGCCTTGAAAGAATGTGATGGTGGGAGAGCATTCCAGATGCATGGGGACAGCCTGAAAAAGGCCTGGAATTAAAATGTCATGAATGGAGAATAAGTAATCCAGTTTGATTGAAATACAAATAGGTGAAAAGAATTAATATGATTAGTATCTAGATATGTAGGTTGGAGCTAGCTTGTGAAGGGCTTTAGATACCAAATAAAAGGTAAAAACAAAACAGGGGAGCATTTAGTGACAGGTTATATGTATTCATTATGTACTATTATGTATCCTGGGAAGAAGATGGGACATATTTACTTAACCTGGCATGGGGGCTTGATGCTGATGGCAAGTTCCTCCCAGGAAATGCTTGGCAAGGACTTGTTGGAAGATACCAGTTCTATCATTCTTTTCCCTTTCCTATGCTTTGTTTCAATTCAAGAAGGAGGTTCTAGGCAGTGGTGTGGATGCTGGGTGGGTGTTACTCAAATATAACTATGGTAAAGGTGAGGGGCAAAGGCAGAACCATGAGGTTTTGCAGCTGGAATAGATATCCTCAAATGAGCCAATATTCCTGAAGGCCAAAGTGCAAGTGCTAAAGCCCAGACTGGAAATAAAACTTATGGTTTTGGTCATTTATTTTTATTTATTTATTTATTTTGCTGAGACAATTGGGGTTAAGTGAACTTACCCAGAGTCACACAGCTAGGAAGTTTTAAGTGTCTGAGGTCTGATTTGAATTCAGGTCCTCCTGACTTCAGGGCTGCTGCTCTATCCACTGCACCCCCTAGCTGCCTAGGCTTTGGTCATTTATAAAGTGAGTTTGAAATCGCAAAAAGAGGAAATAAATGCAAGCTTAGTGATATCACCAAAACTAGATGGGATGGGATTCATGGCTGGAATATGACAATGGAAGAATATACTTGAATATTTCAGTGGAATCTTTGTGTAAAAATATTTTCTGCAAGTGTCAACTGAAACCTCCATATTTTTTCATCCTGTGTGATTCTTGTTGTTGATGTCCCAAAAACCCTTCATAGAGGATTCACCTAGCAGACCAGAGGCCAGTTCTTATCAAAGTGCCTGACACATGGTAGGTGCTTAAATGATTGGTTTTCTTTCACTTGGGCTTTATATAGAACATGCTCCACATTCACCTTTGGTAAATAACTATTGCCCTATTTTATGCAGCCCTCATGTTGTCATGGAATGGATTGTTGGACAAAATCATCTCTGACAACTTTTCATCTTTCATGAGCACCAGAACAGTGTCCAAGTGTCCATCTGATATTGTCTTAACATTATGTTACTAGTCTACCTCTGTTTTTAAAGCATCTTCTTCTCAGCTGGTATCATTTATGTCACCTGTTTCTGAGTCATCATCAATATCATGTCCCTCTATGTCCCTTCTCCATTGCCCAAAACTTTGATCACCCAAACTTCTGAAATTATAGTGTTTCATAATTCATAAAACATAGCACCATTAACAATGGTGTTAAAATATGGATCTTTGTGTTAGGAAGTGGTTGAAAAATGCTGAGACCATTGAATACTTTTTCAAAGAAAACCTAACAAATATTCTTGCTGTTTAATTCTGGGCCCAACTAATTTTCCATCTGTAATTCCATTCCATATATATGTTTATATTTGTATGCATGTACACCTATATATGAACGTGTGTATGTTTACATAAATATGCACGTGTATATTGTAAATATATATTTATATGTATATACACATATATACAAAAAAATCATCACATCATATACAAAAAAGAACATTGGCAGGGTGACCCATTCAACTGCACATTATAATCTAAGCAAAAACAATCTTCATCCATTTGGCTTTTCCCATGTGAATTATTATGTTTCCAAGTCTTTTGTGTGGTTGTGGATCTCATTTAAGAAGATTTCTTATCTTGGTGGCTTAATACAACCAGTACAATATTGTCTAAAAACAGAAGCATCTGGGGAACCTTGCTAGCCATAGAGAATTTCCTTCCATTTTGGCTTTGCATAGAACATCATCTGTGACAGCCAGAAACATTTCTAGTGATTATATCTGTCTTGTGCCATGATCCAAAGATCATGGGGGCAAAGCTATCGTTATTGTGTCAAGTAAGGGATCATATAAAGCTGACCTAGGCATGGGAGACAGAACCTTGTTCCAGCAGAGTCTTTGAGTTAGGGAATTCAGGGATGATCTAATCCATCTTCTTTTATTTTATGGACGAGACAATTGAGATTTAACAATTAATATTATGTGGCCTTCTCAAGATCACACAGGTAAGCATTGAATGCACACATCAAGGATACTCTCCATATACATTAGACCATTTTTATAAAGATTTTATATAGATGTGTTTTTTTCCCCATTAGAATGAAAGCATTTGGGAGCCAGAGACTGTTTTAATTACTTGTATACTTCACATTTAACCAGTGCCTGGTAGATAATAAGTGTTTAATAAATTCTTTTTCATTTGCTGATTCATTCATTCAGTTCATTGAAATAATGTCTCATATATATGATTTTAGGGCCTTTTGCCAGACAGATTATCTTTCTCTATTCTCAAGCTTATCACTGTTTTTCTTAAAATGTGGTTCCTAGAACTCAACACAATACTTCAGTCATGTTCTGCCCAAGGCATGATACATTGAGATTGTAACTTTCTTTGTTGTGGATCCTATACCCAAAAATATCTGGCACACAGTAAGTGCTTAATAAATGCCTGTTTAATATACTCTCTTTAATCCAATCCAAATTTGAATTGAGCTTAAAGTACATTAAAACCACCAGGTCTTTTTCAAATTAACTGCTGACCCATGTAAAATGTGACCAGCAAAGAGAATGCATGGGGTGGGAGGAAACTGTTTTGTTTCTTTCTTTCTATTCTCTTCTTGTACTTGTGAGGTTGATTTTTTGACCCTGAGTCTTTACATGTCCCCCATTCAATTTTATTGTATTCTATTTGCCCAAATTTTCCAATCTGTTGGGATCTCATTGGATCTTAACTCTTAAGATGCTTTCTGTCCCTTCCAGACTATTGTTATCATTTGACATCTATGCTTTTTTTTTTTTTTGCTGATTAAAACAATGTTAAAACAAATGGGACTTTTGCACATAGATTATTTAAATGAATTCACAACTCTATGTACACATGGTTTTTCTCTTAGGATAATCAAGGCATTTACACATGGAGTCATGGAGTCACTTTGGAATAATTTCATAAAACTTTTGGAGTGTGTGTGTGTGTGTGTGTGTGTGTGTGTGTGTGCACTAGAAAACAATAGAGAGGGATATCTGGGTCATCAAAAATTGGGGAAAGATTCCAGCCACTAGAGGGAGGATCACTTGATTTCAATCACCATCAAGTTTTCAGTACTGACTATTGAAAAGATAGTTTATAAGCACTTAGAAAAGAAAGCAGCCTTCATAGGAAATTACACAGGCTTCTTAAGCTCAAGTTATTCCAAACTAACTTTATTTCTTTGTTTTGTTAAGGATATTGAAACACAGTTTGATCAATAAGCATTTACTATGTGTCAGGCTACATATGGCAATGCTGGAGATATAATGTCAAAAGTGAAACGGTACAAATGAATGAAAAAAGCAATTATCAAGGGCTCACTATGTGCCCTTGTGGTAAGGTAAGTTTTGAGGACAGAAAAAAAATTTTGCCCTTAAGAAGCTTATTTTCTAATAGGTGAGAAATACATATAGAATAATGGTAGCTAAGGAGGAATAATTTGTCTTGGAAATTTAAAGGGAGGATGATTGGAATCATAGGGAACAGAATTAAATTAAGTTTCCAAAACGTTGGAGGGGTGGGACAGAGGAAAGTAATAAGTGAATTATTTATACCCAAGTCCCAGTGTGATTATCTGTCTCATGGGGACAGTACTCCTTTCCCAACTTTCCTTGCAGTGTTGTTGGGGAAATGGACTTTGTAAATTTAAAGGACTTGAGGAATGGGAATTATTATTATTATCTTTCTACCCCACCTCCCCCACCCCCAGATCAGCTTCTTTAAGATATCCATTATTGACAGGTAGGAATGAGATTATATAAGCAGGAAGAAAAGACCAGGAATTTACCAGAAGGGCCAACCCCTGACCCTCCAACACAAGCAGGATTATATTTCCCTGGGTGGGATAAACCAACTCAGGGTCTTTGTGCCCTAGGTCTGGGTTGCTATTGTGTTTCAAGAGAATAAAATAGGAGTTAGGGAAGGAAAAAGTTTGAGGCCAGAGTAGGGGGCCTCTTTTAGCTCAGGTGCCTGTTGGTTAACTGGTGGTCAAATAATAGTAATCCCAGAGAAAATTATATTATT
The DNA here is from genome assembly GCF_016432865.1 of Antechinus flavipes. Lineage (NCBI taxonomy): Eukaryota > Metazoa > Chordata > Mammalia > Dasyuromorphia > Dasyuridae > Antechinus > Antechinus flavipes. The sequence continues at coordinate 39,791,645 of NC_067400.1, forward strand.
TCAGCATCACTATAATGTTCTATTGGGCTACCTTTCATCTCCTTTCCCCAGTATATTTTTGAGACTTTATTCCCTTGCCAAAACCTTTTAATTCACAAAGACCTAATGTGTCAGCTTCCTCTTCCATCTCTGCCTTTCAAAACCCCTAGCTTCCTAAATTCAAGACTCAACTCAATTCCTACAGGGATACTTTCTTCATCCTCCCAGACTGTGCTCCAGTCTCCTGGAAATTACTTTGTACTTTTTGTACATATTTCATATTTGCTAATTTGTGTATATGTTGCTCTCCTTTCCCCCGTTCTTCCTTCCTCCACCCCATAACAGAATATAAGCTCCATAAAATGAGGGGCTCTTGGTTTTTGTCTTTATATCTCCAGTACCCAGCCCTATGGCGATATCTAGAATCTTAGGTCTAGAACTATATCTGGAGCTAGAAGAGATTGTCAATACCTTCTAGTCCAACTCATTCATTTTACAGATGAAGAAACCCAGACTGGCCCAGGATTTCACAAATAATAAAGCATCGGAGGTGGGGTTTCAATCCAGGTCTTCTGGTTCCAGAGCCAGTGTTCTTTTCACTAACCCCTGGGTATTTAGGATCACAGATGTAAAGCTGGATGAGACCTTACAGATCATTTTGTCCAGACACTTCATTTTATAGATGAAGAACCTGAGGCCCCAAAAGGTTAAATTATGTGCCAGGAAGCAGTGGTTAGAATGTCCAAAATGGAATCAGGAAAACCTGGGTTCAAACCTGGCCTTAGATACTTACCAGCTGTGTGATCCTGGCCAAGTCACTTTATTGTTTGACCTCTGTTTCCTCATATGTAAAATTATTTTAATCATAGCACCTGCCTCCCAGGATTGGTTAGTATGGAATGAGGTAGCTTTTCAAACCTTAAGGAACTATATAAACATTAAGCATTATTATTATTGTCCAAAGTATAATAATAAGTGAAAGAATAGAGATTTAAATCTAATAAACAATTGTTGAATTGAATGGAATTGAACTGTTGTTAAGTACCCATATCTTTCACTTGACTTTCTTATATCAAAGATTTTTCATCTATAGTGGGTGATTTAAAAAAATGTTGACAAATATTGAAATACAATTGGTTTTTTTTGCAATCTTATGCATTTTTTTGTGCATTTAAAAATATTACCCTGGAAATGAGTACTTGAGTTGTAACCAGATTTCCCAATGACACAAATGACTCAGTGTAACTCAAAGTTACATAAAATTACATAGTCTTACACTTAGTTTGGATTTAGGAAATAAAGTTGTGGACTGTACCTAACCCCCATTTCCTAACAGTGTTTTTGCATGTTGTTGGAATCCACCCAATCCCCACCCCCAGGAAACCAATTTTGGGCTTTCTCAGCTCCTGAGCAGACAGTGTTTAAGTCTTCAGTTCATAATAAAATAGGGATGGTTACTTGTACTACTGCTTGTCAAGCCTTTTAGTATATAAAATTGAAATTTTTAATCGACCTAATAATAAAGTCAGATAGGGAAAATCAGATGAGTTTGTGAGTGGGTTGAATTTTCTTCACAATATCTTTAAATGAGATGGCACCGAGATGAGATGGCTAAAATGAACAAAGTAGGGTTGGAATAAATCCACCCATAACCTGTGCAATGAGGGGGTTGAGATTTTTGAGATCAAGGGTAATTGTACTAGATGCTACTTATCACAGAATAATTGTGAATGACCGATGGCATGGGTCAATCAATTCTAATTTATTAAACTACTCATATGTGACAGGATTTATACTATGTTTTGAGGATATAAAGACAAAAATCAAATAGTCCCTTCCCTCAGGAGGTTATATTCTATCAAGGGAAAGAACATATATCCACATGAGGAAATATAAAGTATGTACAAAATCAATACAAGGTCACTTCAGAGAAAGGGGAGGCACTAACAACTGGGGTGGTCGGCTAGAGGAGACAGGAAGGACCTCATGTGAGAGATGGAGGAGAGGAGCAAGAACCCTACAGGCATAGGAGATAGCTAGTATAAAGGAAGAAGTTTTTGGAGGAGATCAGAGTATCACATAGGCTTTCTCAGGATACACTACACTACTTTGATATATAACTTTTGATAACATATATAACATATGAACCAGTAATCTATTGTTCTGTAATGACTGAATGAAAAGTATGTATTAACTTCTGACTGTGTGTAATATCACTATCAATAAGCTAGCACTGATTAAGAGGCTATGATGTGCCAGGTACTGTCCAAGGTGCTGGTGTCCAAGACAAAAATAAAATAGTTCCTGCCCTCAAACTTCTTCCATTCTGCAATGTCTCCACTAAATTCTTATCTTGATGCTTCATCTTGGGAGTTGAGGGGGGTAGGAAAGGTCCCAAAAAGCTGTGCTATCTGACTTTAAGTTCTGGAAGATCCTTCCCAACTGGAAAGTCTTTGGGTCTGGGTCTGGCAGATTTTGTCTATTTCATGCAAAGATCAGTCTTGCTCGGAATAGAAAGAAGCTCACCACCAAAAGGTCAGTCACCAAAGATGATTATTTTGGGACATGATTACTCATCTAACTGTCTCCTAAGGGGCAAAAAAGCTGTGATCTGTTGGAGGAAGCACCCCCATGGATGAGATCACAAGCCTTTTGAATCACTGAAGAAGCAAATCTCACTTTTCCCAGTATAAGGTCTGTCAGTGACGTGACATCTAGATGAAGAAAGACAAAGTGCCTATCACTAAGACAGAACTTAAAAGGAATCTTGGGTGACAGACAGCAAATGACCATCAAATGAACCATGGAATAACCTTCCAGAGAGCTTGATATATCTGACAGTATCTGAACGAAAGATTGAGTGAAGTCAGAGGAAACAGAGTTATCCATTAGGACACACTTCAAACTTTTTAAAACTTTGTGCTGACTCACATAGCACACTGATGAAAGGAGGAGTGCTGAGAAGGTAGAATGCCCATGGTAAATGATTGGTCAGGATGAATAAAAAGGTATCTTAGCTTCTCTGTGACATGGTTATTGTGGATCCTGGATTTTTATGAGGTTTTGTTAAAATATCTTTTAGAGGAAGATAACATTTGAAAAATGAAGTCACTGCTCTCTTGCAGGCTCACAACAGTAAAAGTGGTGAGTAGTAGCAAGAAATTATTTACCATCCGTTCTTTGTACTGGGGGCAACTTACTTTCCAAAGAAATTAATGAACAATTGGTAAATACAATCCAATCTCCCCCTCTCCATTGGAAAGGATACCACTTGCTTTAACAACCTAACTACACCTAGGTACATAACATACACAATGCATAACATTCACATCACCTTCCCTAGGCATTCAGTTTCTAAGTGGGCTTTCTCTTCAGCAGCTGAGTTATGTTGATCCTATCTCCAGGTCTCTTTCACCTCTCCACTCAAGGGGCTTTCATTCTAGTTCAGACCTTCAATACCTCCAGCCTGGACTTTTACAATGGCTTCTTAGTTGGTTTCCCCACAATACATCCTTTTTGTCTCACCAATCCATCCTTCAGACAGATACTAAAGTGATATTCCTCAAGTCTGGCTTTGTCATTTTCCTTCTTAATATACTTTTGTAACTCTCTGTTACCTCCAGGATCAAATATGAACCACTGTTTGATAGTTTGATACTCAGCCTGTTATAAATTAGTCTTACTTTATTTTTTCCCCAGGTTGATTACATATTATTATTCCTTACACATTCGGTGTTTCACTTTAACTTTCTTACTGTTCTTCCCATCTTTCTGCTTTTCAATAATAGGCTGTTTCATATATTTGGAACATATTCCTTTTTCATCTCTCACCCTATATGTTAGATAAAAAATTATCTTGTATTTACTTGGTATGTATTTATGTCACACTATTGTTTTCTTTATCTAGAGACTGTGAGCCTGCTTTTTTTTCAATTTGTTAATGTTTTCCAATATAATTGATCCTCTTTATAATCATTTGTGTTTTATTTAATGGATTTAAAAGCATTGTTCTGAGATTCTGTAGGTTTCAGCAGCTTGCCAAAGGGTTCCATGACACAGAGTGTAAGCTCATTGAAGGCAGAGACAGTTTAATTTTGTTTTTGTAACCCTGGTAAATTGAACAATGCCTGCCATGTAATAGATGTGTAATAATTGATTATTGATTTTATATATATATATTTATTTATTGAACTAATCATCATAACAATATCTTTAATGATACCTCATTTCACAAAATAGAGGAAATACCTGGAACAACAAGAATGTTAAAGGGGAACACAGAAACAACAGCATTTTCTTTTCTTTTTTTGGTGCTGAGGCAATTGGGTTAAGTGACTTGCCTAAGGTCACACTGCTAGAAAGTACTGTGCCACCTGGCTGTCTCAACATCATTTTATGAGACACTTGGTGATTTCCTCTTATACCACTCATGTTGAACACAACCAGAAAGGTTATGGTCACCAGACTGTGAACTCCTTAAGGGCAAGGACCAAATAAAGCATCTGCTTGAATCTTTCATTTGCACAACAATACCTATAGCACAGAATACATTACTACTACTATGTATTCCAAGATCAAGGATAACAGAAAAAGATCCATATATACAATAATTTTTTTTTTGGTAGTAACAACGAACTGGACACAAAAGACTTGCTCATTGATTGTAGAATGATTTCCTTCAAGACTTAGCTCAAATTCTATCCTCGACAAAAGGCTTTTCTAATTCTAATAGGTCTTCAATATCTCTTGTTCTATCCATCGCTTCTCTTCAGGCTACAAGTTTTTACATCTCTTCATCATTAGAAAACCAAAACAAGACAAAACAATTTTAAGTTCTATACTCCTTAATCCCATTTCCCATTTCTTTCTAGCACAATGTCTTGAAGACAAGAACTACTTTCTTTTATTCTTTTTTTTTAACCTTTCATGATCAGAACTCAGCAAAGAACATAGTACTCAGTAGCTTTTGAAAAAATACATGGTCCATGCCTTTAAGGACTTTACATTCATCTAATAAGTTTTCATCTAATGTTGATCAAGACATATGACAAATCTTACTCTGTGGTTTAGAGATCTAGCTTCCTGCCTAAACTTAATTTTTTTTTCTTTCCTTATAACAACTTTTTTAAAAGGTCCCACCTCCTTCAGGAAGTTTTTTTTTCTAATTTACCCAACCCAGATTCTCAGTTTCCCAAATTTTTCTCATTCAGTTTCCTTTTCAATGGATTTTGTAATGACTCATTATGTAAGCACACACTCTTGCTTAACTAAGTGGGGTGTGATGAAAGGGACACTAGATCTGGAGACAGAAGAGTTGAGTCCCAATCCTAGATCTGCAATTTACTCCTATAAGTGTAGAAGACATTAGGTGAGTCACAACAATTCCCTGGGCCCAAGTTTCCTCATTTAGAAAATGGATAAAGATGGACTAGATGACTTTTAAGGTCCTTTCCAGAACTAGATTTAATATTCTGAGGGGTCCAAATGATGTGTACCCTAAACAAATGGCTGTTGAATTGGAAATTAAATTAATTAGAAGAGGCAGCATAGTATTGGCTTTAGAGTCAGAGGACCTGGGTTCAAATCCAGCTTCTCAGATTTACTACCTGTGACATAGGAACTCAATTAACCTTTTGGGGCCTCAGTTTCCTTATCTGTAAAATAGGGAGGGCATAGACTATAGAGCAGTAGTTCTTAACTTTTTTGTGTGTTAGCTGCCTTTGGCAGTTTGGTAAAGCTCATGGACTCATTCTGAGAATAAAGTCTTTAAATGTAGAAATAAAAGTCATGATCTTATAAAGGAAACCAAATATATTGAAATCTAATTATTCAAATATACCAAAATATTTTTATGAAAACACATTAATAAATCTCAAGTGAAGAATCCTTGTTTCTGAATTCTCAACCAGTTCTCAAGGTATGAGACCTTCTCATTGTGAAAGTCAGAGTAGTGATTTATCTGTAATTTATGATCTTAAAAGTTGCCTGGGCCACTATGCTATCTAGCAGTATGAAAGAAAACAGATTTGGGAAATGGAGGAGAGAGAGGAAAACAACATAGCCAAGACAGTATTGTATAGGTGAGGATCAGAGTTGCAGTATAACAAACTGCTATCACATAGAACCAAATATCAAAAAATGGACGTCAAATTCAGTCACAAGAAGGTTGAAAGGTGAGGCTATCAAGTTCTAGTCCAGGCTATAATCATTGGGCTCTGGGCAAGGAACAGGATGGTAAGCTGAATGAAGAATTATCTCAATTTGTCACACCATTGGTCTCTGGGTAAGAATGCCCAGCCATATTTTTTTTTAATGTTCAGCCATGTGTCTAGCTCCATCCCCATCCTCCAGTTTCTGCTGAAATTCCTTCAGCTGGGAAGATTTTACCATCATCTCCATTATTGTTTGCCTTAGCAACAACTGAGCTTATTTAGTGTTGTACACTTCCTTCTCTAGACTTTTCTGGGAAGATGTTATGGTCAACTATTACCTGCCGTGAAGAGCAAACTATATCTAGGGTGTGGATTTTGGTATAGATAGAAGATGTGACCTTAGGTCCCAACCTGGTCACTAACTGGGTAGAGAATCATAGGCAGGTCATAACAATAAACAACAATGAAGTGGCCTGGGTCAAGTTGAATGGCTATGGCTTCAGCTTTGGTCTTGGCCAGTCACCTAGTCTATATGTGATTTTGAATTTGAATCCAGATCTCCCTGGCGCCAAGGTCAGCCTTCTATTGACTATATTTTGTTGCCTCTCTGCCAAGCATACCTCTGATAAAAGGATCTCAGATAAGTGTAGAACTTATTACTATAAGCAATTTATAACTAAATTTCCCAAGAGTCAGGGCTATACAGCTTGACACTCTCCCAAGCCTCAAAGTAGGGATGTCCTAGTCCCTCTTATACTCTACTTAGTGACTGCCATGAAAATCACTCCTGATCATGATGAGGGGGAGGTCAGGGAAGGAAGGAAGTTTATTCATACACAGGTTGGTCAAGTTTTTGTGAAATGGCTGTATCTGAAGCTATGGTGAAAGACAACAGACAAACTTGAACTTGTATAATCCCATTCACTAAAATGCCTTGGGAAGAAAGGGGCAGGGAGGGATAAGGAGATCTTGGTCTGACCTGCCCATACCCCAGGGGCACAACCCTCTCATCACCTATAGAATGCTTGGATAGCCTGTCCTATTTGACTCCCACCATGGGGTCTTTCCAAGTCAACCATTCTGAGACTTCATAGTTGTTCAGTGGGAAGTAGGATGCTGCAATGCTAAGTCTCAAAAGACCTCACTGATTCCATTTCCTTCCCACAACCTGCCAATATCTCTCCTTGGTGATCATTGGTAAATAGCCCACTTGAAATAATTCTCTCTTGATGTTGCACCAGAAACTATAGTTTCTTGGGGACATGGAGAACCATGTAGCTGTACCCAGAAATTAATTATAATGAATGCAGTGATTCTACATCCTTGTCTTTGCTACTGAAGCAAAAAAAAAAAAAAAAAAAATCCTGCTGGGCATAGGGATGGGGTGGGGAGCAGCTTTATTATAATCCACTAGAGGGCTGTGATTTAATTAATTTCTTTTCAATGCAATCTGATAAGTATTTAAGTGCCTACTATGACCTAAATACTGTGCTAGGTTGGGGAATACCAAAACAAAAACATAGCAGCCCCTGCCCTCTGGGAGCTCACATTCTACTGGAAAGAATAATTTGCTTACAGATAAGTCATTATGAAGTAATTAAAAGGAAGTACTGATGAGTTAGGGGTTCAACATAGTCTTCCAGGAAAGGTAGTACCTAAGCTAGATATTCTGACTGGTGGAAGTGAGGAAAGAGAACTTTCAAAGTATAGAGAACAACCTATACAAAGGCACAGAGATGGGAGATGAAAACCTCATGGATAGGTAACAGCAAATAGGTCGGTTTGCCTGGCATGTAGACTATACCAAAGAGAGTAAATTAGTTTGGAAAGAATTGTTGGAATCATATTGTGAAGAGATTTAAAATTACAATTAGAGTTTTCTTTTGATTTTCCAGTACATAGGGAGTCACTGAAGCTTCTGGAGTAGAGGAGTATCACCTTTTTATGGCTGGTTCTAACACAAGATACTAGAAAGCAATGGTTGAAGGCAAGCGATATGGGAAAAACAAAGAAGAAAAACTAGATTTTGTGGCAGAAGGATGATGCAGCAGCAGTGGTATGTGAAGGGAGACTTCGATTGGAGATAAGCCAAGTTCAAACCAGCTTCTGCTATTTGGACATTACTTACTTTCTTTGTGTCTTGGTTTCCTCATCTGTAAAAAAGAAAAGAGAGAGAGAGAGAGTTTAGACTAGATGTCCTCCAAGGTCCCTTCCAATTCTATACCTGTCATCCCATGAAGAAAAATGTGATAATGTTGCTTAGGGCTTATCCTGTGTCCACACTCCCTAAAGTTCACAAACACTGCTATACTTGAAAACTCTTTGAAATTATGATAAGAAAGGAAACAATCAATTGGGGGAAATATTTGCATCAAATACCTTTGATAACAGTCTGTTTTAGATCGATAGGAAACTAACACAGATAGATAAGACCAAAAGCCATTCCCTAACAGATAAATGGTCAAATAATAAAAACAAACAGTTCTCTAAAGAAATTCAAACTATTAAGAATATTGTGGAAGATTGTTCCAAATCACTAAGAACTTTTAGGAAGAGAAATGCAAATCAAATTAGAAATTAAGAAGAGAAATGCAAATCAAAGCAACTTTGGGGATCGCTTAATACCCAAGAAAGCTGACAAATTAGGAGTCATAACATGGAATTTGAGAAAGGACAGTGCAATGGATGAGGATTTCGTAAATTTGGTCACTTTTGCCAGTGGTTAACTCCCTTTGTCTCTAAGCAATCTCACTGCCATTTGAATTCTGTAATGGATGTCTCAAATCCAATTCATTTGCATGTCATGGTATTGTCTCTCTGATGTCATGGCCATTTTTTAAAAATTAAGGACAAACAGTAACAATAAGTTTTATGTTAATGATCAATGGACTGTCAAAAGTTTCTCTGATGGCATTTCTTACAAGAAAACTTGTGTGATTTTAATATGTGCATAAAGATTTTGCTGAAATCCTATAAATGGCAAGAGCTTCCAGATGCTCTCATTTGCAACTGATACAAAGATGATTATATTAAGCCCTGGAATATCAGAGAATCTTTTAAATTACCTCAATAAGGTCAATCATTTCCAAAGAGTTCAAACTAACTATTCAGACATGGATAATCAAGTGGATGCACACTGCCTGCTCTCTAGATAGGAGGCAGGATAACACAAGCAGCCGGCAGACTGGCTGATGGGCTGGTGTGTATGTTCCTAGAATTGCAGAATTGCATTCTCAGATATGGCCAATGTCTTGGTTTGCTTTGTTGGCTGTACATAATTTTCATAAGAGAAAACTTTTGCTGGAGAAAGAGAAATGTGGTTTGGTGGGCAGAGACAAAATGAAAACAATAGCATCATTATTTGATTGTTAAAAATAACAAAATTGAAGATGTGGGTTATATTACATTAAAATTTGTGGTATTTTATAATATAGTCACATAATTATTATAATTTTATTCACATATATTATAATAAATGTATTAATATTAAAAATAATTAAAGTTAAGGGTCTCCCAAAGGGAAAGGGAAAGGCAGATCGCAGGGTTTAACTAAGCTGCTTCATAGTACCAGTGAAAGGGAAGTAAGATTAAAAGATGACATCAGAGAGATGTTTGACTGGAAACATCCCACAACGTAGTGAGAATGAGAAATAGCCAGTAGCTATCTTTTTTTACTCTATTGCCAATCATAAAATATCAAGAGACCTAAAACTTTGGGTAGATCCTTTGTTGAAGAATTATGGAAAGGACAAGAGGGAAATTCAAAATCTGGTCCAACCTTCTACTTTTATAGATGAGAAACTTAGGCTTACATAGATTACTGGATTTGCTCAAGATCGTACAGTGGTAGTGATTTGGTGTGATCATTACAAAATAAAAATGCCCATCCTGCTTTGTTCTTCCCCCCCCAAAAAATTGCCCTCTAGAGTCCTGATTCAGAGAATCATGTATCCATGGATCAAGAGCTGAAGGACCCCTAAAGGCCATCTCATCTAACCCCTCATTTTTCATTGAGGAAATTAACTTCTAGATCTTAAATTCTCCTTCATCCTTGAATACCTACTATCACATATCCTTGTTCCTCCAAGAATTAACTATTTTTCTCATTCTCTGCCTGTCACTATCTTCAACTCACAGGATCAAAGAAAGACACTCTTCGTGTTGCTCCCCATGGCCACTTCAAGAGCTCTCTTTTTTTTTTTTGTTCAATATCACCAAAAAATTGTTTTTTGATGTTTTTATCAGTTGATTAACTGAACCAACTATGAACATGTAGGACCTTATCCCACTTTGCTCAATGACTTCAGCATCTGTTTTTGCAGGCTTGGTCTTCACCTCAACCTTTGAACTCATGATTAGGGACTTGGCCCCTTTAACAACCTTCAAACTCCTGATTATCCATGACCTTAATTTCTATTCTCTCAGCCACTCAGATGGAGATCCTGCCAAAGCCTGAACCAATCCTACCCCAACAACCTAGAGTTCTGGAATTCCCCTCTTTTTGTTCACAGTCTTCTGTCATCTCCTGATGCCTTCAGTCTTCCTAACCCTTCTTTGCTATCATAATAACCTCTGTTGTCTTGATCCCTATCTGTCTCTCTGGTTCACAGTGCCATGTTCTTACTATAGTTTTCTACTTTCCTAGACCTGAAAGTGAAAGGTAGTGTTATGAGGCAGAAAGACCCGGAGTTCAAATTCTACCTCCAACCACAGGTAAATCACTAACTTTTCTTAGTCTCTGTTTCTGGAATAAATAGAAATGGAATAATAATATGTAAAAGGGAATAATAACATCTGTCTTTGGGGGTTGTTTTGAGGATCAGATGAGATAAGGTATATAATGCCCTTGGCAAATCTTATCATGCTAACTAGCTATTATGATAATTATGATTATCATTATGTTTACTGGATCTGTGATTTCACTGGCAGCATAATATAGTGGATAGAGATTCTGGCCTTGAATTCAAAAATATCCAGGTTTAAGTTCTCCCTCTACTACATATTAACTGTAGGATCCTGGGTAACTTAGTGAACTTTTCAGGGTCCCAGGCAACTTTCTAAGATGATAAATCCACAGAAAAAATACGGACCAGCTTTGGCAGAAGAAATGCCTCACTGGGAGTTTCCCACATTGATGAAATCATGTCTGGTTCCTCCTAAATTGTACATATATAAATATGTGTACACATGCACATAGAAAGTGAGATGTATGCTATTATTATATTACACACATACACACACATATATATACATATAGTCAGCAGATGATAGATATACAGGTAAATTATAGACAAACAAAGCTAGATAGATAGACAGGTACATGATAGATATTTAGACAGACATAGCTAGGTAGGCAAGTGGTTGGTAGGTGGGTGGATAGATAGATAGATAGGAAAATGGTAAATATATTGGTAAATGATAGATATATAGACAGACATTGGTGAGTAGGTAGATAAGTAGATATCTAAACAGACTGGTAAATGATAGATAGATAGACATAGGTAGATATCTTTCTATCTATCTATCTATCTATCTATAGATATCTATGGATCTATCTAAACACAAAAAGAGAGAGAGAAAAATAGAAAGAACGATGAATAGACTGGTAAGTAGATAGGGTTTTTCAGGTAGTTGAATAGTTTTTTTGTAATCTTGAGTCACATTTCCACATTTCCCTTTTAAGTTTTTCCCAGGAAAGCTTTTGCAGAAAGCAAACATAACAGAGAGCTAGTGTTTGGCTCAAACATGAGTCTTGGACGCTGCTCTCCTTTACCCCTTTCTCATGGCATTAAGGCTGTGAGCTAAGCTTCTGGATTGTATAAGCCCTCTAAACAGAGCAGCACTATTCAGCTGTTAAGCAAGCAGAGGTTCTCTGAGCTCCCATCTAACCCTGGAATTTCTCTTTACATCTAAAGAGGCTACACACAGGCCAGCTTTGCCTTCCTCAGAGCTCTACCCCTTGGCTCCAATTTTCTGTCTTAAAGAAAGTCCAATGTTGCCAAGGGATCTTCACTTCTGCCATCCGTACGATAGCCCACATCTTCAGCAACCGCATTCAAGACTTCCAAAACCATTTAGAAAAGAAAGTCCTCAGTCTGGATGGCATCAAAATTCACTGCAAGAACACAGAAGAAAATCTAAAGGCACTCTTCAGACCGACCAGTCATTTCCCATATCTCGTTCTATTTTTCATGCTTGTTCTTTTGCATAGACTGACCCCATGCTTGGAAGGCTCTCTCCTCCCTTCACTTTTGCCTTTTGAAACTCTTGCCTTCTTTTAAAGTTTAGTAAAAAGATACTTGTTACATGAAACCATATTTTGGGACCTCCTTTCAAATTTATTTGTTTTTTCTCTCACATATTTTGAATTTATATAACCATCTACATGCATTTTTCCTTAAATACAAGACAAGGAATTGTTTCATTTTGTTCTTGTATTTTCAGTGCCAGCACATAGTAGGCTCCCAATAAATGTTTATTAAATGAACAAATGAAGGTCTCATGTTAAGGCTCAGTATTATGAAAGTGAGCATTTCTCCCAACTCTAGAATCTATAAATGTTCTTTACTTCCCTATATGTACAATCTCATCCAGTGGATGTGTGCTATGTGACAATATAAACCCTAAAGCTTTCCATAGACTAAGAATCAGTTGGTTCTTCTTTGAGGTAAGGCACACTGGACAAAAGCAGTCAAATGCAGCTAGTTTTGGTGTATTGTATTCAGATCTTGCCACTGAGGTTTAGTAAAGATATGACCACGAACACTTAAATTGCTTTGTTTTTCTAAGTCTTAGTTTTCTCATCTGGAAAGTGGGGTAATTCATGTCCTATCTGCCTTCATAAGACTGTCTATTGTCAAGCTCAAAAAAAAAAAATAAGGCGTGACAAATGCTTTATAAACTGTTACATAATCCAGAAAGGCCAATTATTGTGATCTTGACTTGGAACACACGGAGCTCTTAAGTGAGAAGTTTATTCAATTATCCAGACATATCAAGCTCTAAATATTTGTGAGGAAAGCAGGATTTGTTTGTATTTTACCTAAATTATTGAATCTAACCATGTTTGTCTCACATAAGCGATAATTGCTTAATTTTCCTTTCCTGCCAGCGTTTGGGAAAAAAAAAGTAGTGAGTGTGAAGGGGCATTCAGGAACAGTCACCATCTCATTCACATTCAAGGCAAGCCCAGCCACTGTCCTTGAACACAGTGTTTTCCTTCTCACATCTTGCCTGGCAAAGTCCAAACTGGGAAGCTACCCTTCCAAATGTTTTCTGGAAGGGAAAGGATATTTTTTTGTCTTTGCTCCAAGTCCTGGGAGGTCTCAATGCCTTATTTCTTAGCATTTTTGGTTTAAAAAAAATAACAATGCCTTCAACAGTCATCCGAAAACCGAGTGGCAGAAGGGAAGGGTTCTAGCTAGCTGGATTTTCAGCTTGTCTTAGAATTAATGATCAAACTTCTCCTTTTCCAATATATCTAAGTAGGCAACATTTAAAAATTGTCCCATGCTCCTCTCTTCTTTTTTGACTATGAGCATTGATCAATAATCCATTTTTTCTTTGATAAGTCAGAGATGTCAGTGTAGGAGGGCTCGGAGTCAAGATTTTGTTTCCAAGCTTGCCTCAGCTGGGAGTCTTTGGGCAGGACAGTGAACCCCAGATTCCTTAGTTGTAAAAATGAAGATGATATTTATATCAATGAAGCTCAAATGGTTTAGGTATCAGGGAAGCTTAGTACAATGTGGTAGGTTTAGTGGCTGCTAGCCTGGGCTTAAAATCAAGAAGACCTGGTTTCAAATCTCACCTGAGTTAACTTATTGTCTGGCACTGGGCAAGTCATTTCATCTTTTGTTGCTTTAGTTTACTCATGTATAAAATAAAGAAGATGGGCTCAATGTTTCCTTCCAGCTTTAAATCTACAATTTTAGTATCCAATCAAAATATAATCCTTAATTAAAATAACTTTTAATAAGAGCTAACATTTACATAGTGTTTATTATATTCTAAACACTAAGTTACACTTACCCATTACCATAGCCTTAAGAGGTAAGTGCTATTATTATCCCCATCTTATAGATGAAGAAATTGAGATTAAGTGACTTAAAGTCACCCAACTACTAAGAGTCTAAGACTGCATTTGAACTAAGGGCTATCCCAACTGCAGGAAGTTTAGGGTGTTCTAGGAGAACTGATACCTTTAAGGTAAAGGCTTACTGAGCCCTTTTCAGGGCTGCTCATCCACCTTTGGTCTTCATCTTTCACTTTCAACTCTCCTGTGACTCAAGAAGCTGTAGCACACACAGTGGCACACCACGGTAAAACTGTCTCAGGAAACAGGCTAAACCAGGTTGAGGTAACTGAGGGACCTCAAACCCTTTGATGAGTTAAGGAGATGTCTACCTACCTTAAGCTTCTCTCAGTAGAATGGATGGATGAAAACAATGTATTCTAGTGGCTATGAACTCAGTAGAGCTTGGTCAGACATCAAAAAAGCTATGGTCATCTACTGCATTTTGGGTCTTTATCATTAGTTCTAACTTTTGCCTTGCCAATGAATTTCTAGACTCAAGAAGAGAAAATAAGGGCAAGAACTTTGTGCAACTCTGCCTCACTTCGATCCAATTCACTTGCAAGTCAAGACATCCCTCATGATATCATTTATCCTTTTCAAAAATGGACAACAACAATATTGTGACTCCGGCACTAGCACTCTATTCACTTTCCCACCTAGCTGCTCCATTTTATCCCAAAATTTATCCCAATCCTCCCCAATTCCTCTAGAATTATTACTTCCCATTTACATTGTATATAGCTATTTACATAGTTATTTGCATGTTGTCTCCCCCATTTAAATGTGAGCTCCTCTAGAGTAGGGATGTTGTTTTTGCCTTTCTTTGTTGTTCCCAGCAGTTAGTACAATGGCTAGCATATAGTAAGCACTTCATAATGACTTGTTATTAGCAGTCAAGTGTCTGTTTTGAGGATAAAATGAGAACACGCACATAAATTGATTTGCAAACTTTGAAGTGCTATAGAAATGCACTTTTGATGATGCTGAATGAAAAGAAATTTGTTTTTAATAATAATTGCCTATATTTCTTTGGCACTTTGAAGTTTACAAAGCAATTTACTTAGATAATCTCATTTGGTCCGTGGATAACTGGGGGTGCTATTATCATTTCCATTGGACAGATGAGGAAACTGAGGTTCCTAAGCATGAAGAGTCGTGCTCAGGATCACATAGAATTCAAATGCAAGTCTTCCTGACTCTAGGTCTAATTCTCTATCTACCATATATTTGCAAAACTCTGTAGATGGAGAAGCCATCCATAATCCATCAATAGGCTTTTATGGAGCACCAGCTGTGAACCAGTCACTGGACATGAGAAATTAGACTCAGTATATCCTGACTTCAGGATAAATAAATTCCTCCCATTATCTTGTTTTCTTTTCAATTGTCTAATTTTTCTAAAAGAATGTGAAAAATTCTACTTAATGGAGGGCTCTCATTAACTGAAGTCTGATTAATCAGTTAGCAATGTGGCACAATGGGGAAAGTCCTGGATTTGAATCCTAGCTCTGCCACTTATTTACTAACCATAAGATCTTAGAATCTTTTAGATATTTGGCTCATCCTTTTCCATATGAATGGTTGGACTAAATGTCTCCATTAAACCCTTTCTGCTCCAAGATCTATGATCCTATGAAATTTCAAGAGATTGAAATCATACCTTTCTTATTGCCATTCTCATAATGCTAATGTTGCAAAGCACATCATCACCACACCCCATTTTACAGAACTGGAAACTGAGACACCTTGTGCTTAGTGATCTAATTAATTGAAAAAGCTTGCTTTACGGACTTGAGGAGGCTACTTATTGCCCCAAATCATCAGATGATTTCTTAGTTCTTGACTCTTTCAAAAAGTGAAATGATTTTATTCAGTGAAAGATTCTGGGATCATTTGGACATTGAAGGGGTAGAAAGTGAGGGACACAAAGGTGCTTAATAAATGTTTCTGATTGAAGGTATAGTTAAATGAACACAAAAGCTGATCTTTTAGCATGGTGTGAATGGGCTCCTATTTCCGTCTACAAGAATCTCTCACTTTAGTAAGCATCAAGGCATCCAAGTCAGCCTCAAATTTCTCACCATTCCCTTAGCCTTGGCCAACAACACTGAAAACTTCTGAGACATGTCAACATCTTTCGGTGGTTTGGGGTACCGAGTCCAAAACTGATCTCTTCAGCTTCCAGTTCACCATCCCTGGCTCCAGCTCAGAAGGGATATAATCTCACAGACAGGCTCTCCTATCACACTTGATTTCCAGTGACACTTCCCCTCACTTTCTGAAAAGCCCACGCAGGATGTGACAATCTAACCAGGCTGGTATTTCCCTTTAGAAATCAGATGACAAAGCCAAAAAATGAACAGGTTTTTCGAGATGGTTACTTGTCTCTGCAAGTCGTCGCTCTGACACGGGCTGAGTCAAATTGACTGAAGCTCCAGGAGTGAAGTTTTGTCCAAAGTTGGCACCACTGACCTGCAAACCTGGATTTTTTTTCTCCCTGAGTGCCTCTGAACCCTTGAAATACAAATGCGGGGGCAGGAAGCGGGGGGAGAGCCATGAGAAAATGAGACAAGGGAAGAATGATGGTAACCTTGCTGGCCGTTCTCTCTCTTTGAAAGAAATCATCTTGTTTGCAAAAAGGTCCAAGGCTGATGAGCTAAGCCATGAGTCTGGCTGGCCCAGCAAGGCTTCCCAGAAAGCTGAGGGCTTGAGCCTTTGTGGCCAGATTTGTACTAAAGGGACTCATTGAACAACAGTTTGTGTGGGTGCAGTGAAGGCCTTCAGCTAAAAGGGGGAGGATGACCTGCGGGATGAGTGCAGGGGGTCACTCATTTGATATGGGATGTATCTTCAGGTCTTTCCAGTGGCCTCCTCTATGGTTCTTTCAATGTGATTGCCTCTCTGACCTGTATGCCTTTTATGTACTGCAGGAGGTTTCCTGAGCCAAGAAAACCGGGGCCTAACCAATCCACTCTCATTTGTGTATCAGCCATTCATTCCCCAATTCAAACACGAGGTGACAAAAGGTGCCTCTCCTTTGCCTGAAACTCCCCCACCTTCTACCCCTTCAATGTTCAAATACTCCCAGAAACTTTCATGGGATAAAATCATTTCACTTTTTGAAAGAATCAAGAACTAAGAAATCATCTGATGATTTGGGGCAATCTAAGCAGCCTCCGCAAGTCTTTAAAGCAGGCTTTCAATTAATCAGAAGATCATTGAGACCAACAACTGAATTATACTTATACATGTGTGCTTAAATATCTAAGGATGCACAAAAGGCTTGTTTTCTGTTTTCTTTTTTTTCTCCAATTCTAAAAATGTTTCTTAAGGAGCTGTCACACCTACATTGATGTGTTAAGTATCAGGGAAGATACAAAGTTTAGACATATAACACTTTTTAAAAATTCAAGGTACTACTACCAAAGGAAAAATTTACCATTGGAAAAATGTTGATTTTTCTCTTTCCTATCAGCCAAAGAAAGCATTCTATTTACATGAAAATATCTAGTTTTTCAGAGTAGAAGTTGTTTGGTTTCTGTCTTTGTGTGTATCTTCTAGTGACTGCCATCAACCAATCAATTAATCAAAAGTATGAATTAAGGGCAACACGTGCTAGGTACCTAGTGGTGAAGTGGATAGGGTGCTGAGTTTGGAGTTGGGAATACTCATCTTCATGAGTTCAAATATGGATTCAGATACTTATTAGCTATATGATCCTGGACAAGTCACTTAGCCCTGTTTGCCTCAGTTTCCTCATCTGAAAAACAAGCTGGAGAAGGAAATGGTAAACTGCTCCAGTATCTTGAACAAGAAAATCCCAATTGCTTTCATGAAGAATTGGACACAATTGAACATGACTGAAAAACACCAAAGCAAGTGTGCTTTGGCACTGTCCTAGACACTAGGGTATATAAATCCAAAAAGTGAAATAATTTCTACTCTCAGGAAAATTACATTTGAATAGAATACATAAAAATATAAAAGCATAAATATGAAGCAAATAAACACACACACATATACAAAGCACTTAAACATAAAGTGATTTGAAAAGGAAAGCCCAAGCAGTTAAGAGGGATCTGGAAAAATCTCATGCAGAAGACTATTCTTGAATTTAAATGAGGATTATATGAAGTGGAGGTAAAGAGTTGAGTGTGTTCCAGGTACAGGGAATGGCCAGTGCAAAGTCTTCACAATTTAGCAATTAAGGGATCTTTTTTAACTTTGGAGAGAGTAATTTGGAGAGACCTTTGTTGAGTAGAATTGACTTGAATATCAAATAAATGGAATGAAGTATATTATTTTCAATGGTTCATAGTGGTCCCTTGGCACGAGTCATCAAAGAAAGTCACAATATTTCCCTAAAATTTCAAAGTACCACAACCAAAAGAGACCACAAAAAAAATCCCAATTTATCTTTCCAACCAGCCAAAGAAAAATGTTCTGTTTTATATGAAAAGAAACTCTGTGTGTAGGCTCCCCTTACCCTCATTACTCCCCCAGTTTTTCTTCATACCAGCAGACTTGGTCCCAGAGAATGGCTGATCACTATTCCCCTCACACTGGAGAGCTTCCAGGGAATCCCCTCAAACCATTGTTTATATTCTTCAGTCACCCTTTAATGAGTCATCAATCCTTCTCCTTCCTCAGTCAACCAGAAGACTTCTCATCATCACTTAGTACAACCCCAGATTTTTAGAAACTGGTGTCAGAATTTCTATGTATTTAATTGGTAGCAGGAGGGAATGTCTACACATGGTCTATGAAACTCACAAGAAATGGCAAATCTGGACATGCTCCAAGAACTGCGTCCTCGCTGATCAGTTCCTCCTTACATTTATCCCACATTTTACACCCTTTAACAATTCTGAACTTGTGATTTCACTGGTATAGGGAATTCCCAGATAGGTGAGGAAAGCTTCTAAAACAATGCAGGTCAGTACCTGCTCTTCAATTATACTTTTAGAAAACTACTCAGGACAACAAGAGGTTAAATAATGAGCTCATGATAACATGGCCACCATATACCAGAGATAGGTCTTCGTAAATCTAAGGTAAGTTCTCTGTCCACCACATTTTACCACCTTTTGATGTTTTCTATATATATGATGATATATTGATATGTTGAGAGGTCTGTTATCTGCCAACTAAGAGTTCTATTCAAGTCTACTCCTCCTGAGGCACTTTTGGCTATAACCTTTCAAGAATCCAAAGAGAGCCATGAAAAAACCTTTTTCTGGATGGCACTCTTGCCATTTCACTGATACCAATGGAGCACGTGGACTACCCATCAGTTATCCTTTTTTCCTACTAAAGACTGGTCCATCTCTTTTCACCACTCTTACACCTCTCCGATAAGAGATCTTTTATAACATTTCTCCCATGAAGTACACTTCATTAGCAGTAAGTTATAGACTACTCATGCCTAGCATGCAACTCTCCACTGCCCTTTGTATAACTGCCAATTTAATTCTTTGGATACCATGATACTCCATGGCAATGCTAGAATATTGTTGCTGAAAGGATAGGAATAAGAAGATCATTTTATCCGATAATATGACGGTTAGATTCTTGGTCATAAGAAGGGAAGGAAATAAGCATTTACCAATTGGCTGTTCTGTTATAGGTTCTGTGCCAAATGCTTCATGTATGTTATTTCATTTGATCTTTGTAATAATCCTAGGAGGTAGACACTATTATGCACTCTTCATTTTGCACTTGAGGAAACTGAGGCACAATGCCCAAGGTCACAGAGTTAGGAAGTGACTGAGGCTAGATTTGAACTCAGGTTTTCTTGATTTCAGGTGTAGTTTTCTATTCACTGTACCATATAATATCCTTTATAAAACAGAAAAAAAACTTTTTAAAAAGCATAGTTTGGATGATGATTTTCTGTAGTAAATAATTATAGTGGATATCCAGGAAGAGCTGCTCCTTATGTTATCATCTTTATTCTTATTTATCTAATTTCATTTTATCATCATGACATTTACACTGTTATAGTCACAAGAATAATTTTACTTTGCATGATGTTCATTGCATATAATATATCAACAATGGCTCAATCTTGACTCCAAAGAACTAATGGTTAATCATAGCTTCATTCCCTTGCCAGAAAGGTCATGGACTTCGATGTGAAATGAGGAATTTGTTGCCAGAAAGAGTCAATGGATTTGCTTGTTTTGATTCTAATCAGGAAGAGTTCTACTGGGAGGAAAAGGGAACAAGCATTTACTAAGTCCTTTACAAATATTATTTCATTTGATATTGGGAATAGCAAAGATCTTGGGGGAAATGAGAGCAATGAAAAAAAGCATCAATCAAAACATTTATAAGAAAAAAAACCACATCTTTGGAAATGCATGTTCTACTTATAGAAGACCAGAGGAGAGAAAAGATTTCAAAAACAATGGTGAGATAGATTTTTTATAAATGCAATGAGATTTATCCGAGATGACTTTCAACCCACAGACCACTCATTATGGGGTTTGAGTAGTCTGTCCCACTGTCATTCATTGGTTGTGATCTTGTGATGAGGATGCCAGGATGCATGTGCCCAGAGAGTCCTTTCTCTATGGCCACATCTGTGTTGAACTGAAAAGGTGATGGAAGGCAACTGTATCTTCCATAGTGTTTTTATACAAATAGTACCACAAAAGATCACCTTTTTCTCTACAACTGTTTTTCAAGGGGGAAAGGAATTTGTAAGTGAGGGAATATAGACAAATCAGCACTTTGCTGGGCCTTCCAAAGCCGTGTAAATGTTAGCAGGTCTCAGGAGAGCAGACAATCAATTTGACAAGCCATCTGTTTATTCTTCAGATTATAGCACTGCTGGAAGTGCCACATTAAAGTAAATAATTCAGCTTTGCCAAGATAAAGGAGCAGTCACTGTGGAGGGATATGGATGCCAAAGCCTCCAGAGAATGAGGAGGTGGTTGAACTCCACTTTTGACAAAAAATATTTTTGTTGAATAGAAGCTAATCAAAAGGTGGGGCGGGGGGGAGGGCGGAGCTGTACCTAGGACCTAGGACAGGGCCACTGGGACTTTTCCCTAAAGTGCAAAAATTTTGAAGGCACTTATAACATTTGTAGTCACTCAGTAATGTAGCAATAACTGAGCTTTGCACCTACTTAGCAAGGAACACAGCATAAAAAGTCAAGCTACCAGATGGTGTACCAGCAGGTGCAACTAGAGGGGCCCTGACCTGGTCTGCTGCTGCTTCCTTTCCCTTACTCCCTGCATAGCAATTCCCTTCTTCCCTAACCACATTTGAAGGTGTGTTGCTGTGTTAACTTGATCTAGACACAAAACCTGCTAGTTAGGCCTCTGGGGAAGGGTGATTTTGAATTGATTTCCAATGCTGGACTGAGTATTGTCCTAAAATCCAAATTCATATTGTACATAGGGCTGTCATTTACTTCCTATATGATCTTTGACAAAGTATTTACTCTTGTTTTGTCACTTTTAACAAGAAAGGAGCTAAAACAAATCATCTTTAAGGTTTCTCTCAGTTTTAAACTCTATGATTCCCTCAAAGAAGGCAAAATGACAAAAGAGAGAAAAATGGTTGCCAGTATTTCAGCCCTTTGACAGTTATTTATAAAGGATCCTAATGTCTTAAGAGATACAATTCTGATATCAGAAAAATACATTACAGGATCATATCCCCTGGATCTAAATTCCTTTTGGGCAGGGGTTGTTGCAATTTTGCCTCTGTATCTCCAGCACCGAGGACAGTACCTGGAATTCAATAAATTCTTATTACTTAAATTACATCAATATGTCAAGGGTCTGAGACTTTGCTGATGTGGGAACTCCCTTTATCAATGTAGATTCTAACCTTTCTGTAAACAGGGAATTGGTAGATGCTCAATGAAGCTGTGAGTAACTCAGGATCACACAGCTAGCAAATGTTGTTATGGTTGAATTTGAATCCAAGTTATCCTTTCTTGCCTAATCTGCTGAAGATTAAGACAATGATCCTTCTTCCTCTACTTCAGTGTCAGGGATTTTCCCCAAATCTGCAATAGCTGCAAATTTGATAAGGATGCCATATGTGCTTTTATCTGAGTGATTTATGATTCAGGCAGTTATCCAGGAAAGATTGTAAGCAGCATTGGATCAAGGCCAGATCTCTGAAATACTCCATAGCTTTCAAGGGGATATTGAACCATTTACAATTATTCTTTGAGTCCATTTAACCAGTTCTGGAACCATTTAAATGCATTTTCATTTAACACTTATATTTCCCTATTCCCCATTTAAGATACTTTCCAAATGTTTTACTAGAATTTTTATTGTTGTACTGTTGTTTTTGAGTCGTGTCCAACTCTTCATGATCCTATTTGGGGGTTTTATTGGCAAAGATACTGGAATGCTTGCCATTCCCTTCTCCAGCTCATTTTACAGATGAGAAAACTGAGGCAAAGAGGGTTAAGTGTTTTTCCTAGGGTCACACAGCTAGTGAATATCTAAGGATAAATTTGAAGACTCACAAAGATGATTATTCCTGACTTCAGATTTGCTACTCTATTCACAGTCCACCTAATTGCCCAAAATCTAAATCTAAAATCTAGGCAAACAAATTTGTTGAATTTCTCTTGTTAACCAGCTTAAATAAATATATATTTAAAATATTTATGTAAATATGTTTTTACAAATATATTTAGTCAGACATGACTTGAAAGCTGGGCTTGTTCTTTTCTAGATGCTCACTAGTCAAATCTTAATGATTCATTCTAGAATTTTCTTAAGAATCAAAATCAATCTCTGTGGCCTAAATCTCAGAAATCCTATAGAATTATAGAACCTTTTTTTCAAGTTGAGTGCTTTTGTCCTCTTCAATTCTCCCATAGTCTTTCAAACATCCATGACAGTGACTCAGAAATAATGTTTTCTAGTTTTTTTTTTTTTATCTATCGGGGACACAGTTTCTCTGGATCAAGGAATTTGAATTGTAGTAGATATTATCAACTTTCATTTTAGCAAAGGTTCTGAATGAGTATCCTCCTCTACCATTCTGTGAAGAAAATGGAAAAATAAAGATTGGATAGCAACGTGAAATAGATTCAGAACTGGCTGGGTAATTGGACTCAAAAAACAGCCACTATTCGTTCAATGGAAACCTCCCCGAATTCCAATTGTGGCCCATGTGTTTTTTTTTTACTTTGTTAGAATATAAGTTCCTTGAGGGAAGGGTCTTTTTTGCTCATGTGAATTTGCCTTCTTAGTTCTCAACACAGGACCCGATACATGGTAACTACTTGAAAAGTTTCATTTTTGTTCAGTTTAATTTTCATAATCTCATGCACCCTGCCTACTCGATATGGTTATGGTTTTCTTCGAACGAGGCAAAATCCAAAATGTGTAAGGTTAATAATAATAATAACTATAATTTATATATAGAGTTTTATCATCATCCTTAATATGACCTTCATACTCACTCTTGCTTTATATGCAGATACTGGTATATTATAATATATAAACAAATATCAAAAATTTTAACAAGGCTTTCATAAGAAATATCTATTTTATCATAGTTGAATTCAGTTCTAATACAAAGACTATTCAATATCACTTAGAGTGGGGGAGGGAAAAAGAGAAAATCTTTCAAGGGTATACTCTTGTCACTTCTAAGCTGTAATTGAGTTCCAGTTCTAATTATTTGCTTGGTTTGTTTGACTCCTATTTACAAATTGCCTCAAGCCTTTGCATAGCTTGGTCTCTATGTATTCCCACTTATTCTCAGCTCTTAAGGAATGGTAAATATCACTTCAACCTTCCCTTGCTCATTACTTAAAACAACTTATTTCAATGGCCCTATGTTCAGAGAAATGATTCCTTTTGTCTTTGGGGAAGCAAATTAATTTGTATCTACCCATTAATGTTCTCCTATCTTCTGGAAGCAACTCATCTATTAGAGTTTACATTGTGTGTGTGTGTGTGTGTGCCAAAGGCACATACCAGGCAGTTCACTTGTCCCCAGATGATCAAAATCTACTCACTTGGACTTTCTTTGGGTAGATGATTAATCTTAATAGAAAGATCAGAATTTAAGAAGATCTCAAAGAATTAAGCTGTGTCAATTGATGCGGGGCATTAAAAAAAATCCATAATGAAAATAAAGATAGGATGAACATTTTTATTTCCAATAAAATTATAATAAAATTTTTGCACCAAGTGACATGGCTTGTCTTTCTAGTGTTTTATTAATACCTCTATTCTTCAGTGCCTTTCATTACTTTTTAATCTTAAGCTTATTTGAGCCACCTATTTGAGAAACCCATTTTCCTTTTTTTTATGCTAGATTCTTCCCATGGACTGCAGTTATCCTTCAGCATGCTCTCATACAAGGTTTCAGTGACTGTGACCCTTTGAAAATCATGTCTTACTCTTAACCTGTTCATCTTTCTTCTGGTCAAGTTGCCCCAAGCAAATTTACTAGCTGGTTACTAAGGCCAATTCTGCCTTTCCAGGGAAAGCTTGCCTTCGTTTCATTTTTTCTAAGATTAATATCTGAGGCAAGTTCCTTTTAGGAGACATGTACCTTAATACTCATTTTCTTGAGTTAATCTACTTTTGGTTTCTTCTATAATCTACAGGTGACTGACTTTTCTTCTTCTTAAAAACCTATGCTTTCTTTTTGAAGTCTTTTCCTGTTCCTGTTGCCCATTCCCCAACCAACCTAGATAAGTGTCGAAATGTGAATCACTAAAAGATTGGTCAACAAAGGCTGAAAATTTTGGTGATAATAAGGTATGAAGCCATTTACTAAAGTCTTGAAGGGGTTGTGGGTCTTAGTAGAGGGAGTTTCCCTTCAAGGAAATCTGAGATCCCTCTTCAGTAATGAAATAATTGCTTGCATTTAGGATTTTCCTCAAAACAACTGTGGAAATAGACAGTGAAAGTCTTAGCACCCCCAGGCTACAAATTAGGTACAAATCCTGAACTAGTTCTATTGTAATTCTGCCTATAATTTGCCCTCCTCCTCTCAAGTGATTTCTTTTAGAATCTTATTCTTCTGAGTTATTATTATTTTTTGGACAGGGCCTATGATTTCATCCCAATAAGGAAGCCACCCAATAGAGAAACTCCCTCTACTAATGTAAGTTTAGCAATGAATAATAACCAATAGTCTCAGAGAGTTTCCTGGAGCCCAAGAATTGAAATAACTTGCTTATGTTCATGTAATATCAGAGACAAGACTTGAATCCAGGTCTCTAACTCCAAGGAAGGCCCTCTATTCCACGGTTCATTGGCTCTCTGTTTACAATGTACTAATAGTCACAGCAGACAACACCATTAATCAATCATAAGAGAAGGGATTTTGTGATGCATGAAAATTTCAATTTAAAGACTTATTAGGATAAGATTAAGGAACCAGACAGATATAACCATAGAAGGTGGGAAGAAGTATCAATTCACTGATTCCAACTCATGTCCTCTCCAGCATCTGTGGTCATTCCCATGCTAAGCTAAACCAAGCCCTCCAGCAATGGCCACTCCATTTTGGAGAGCTCCAATCATAAAGCCAAATTCTACTCTTAAGCAACTTTTACCTATCATTCCTATTTCTCAGATCTAGTGGCAATGTAATCCCTCTTCCCCATGACATCCCTTCTATTCCTAGGCAACAGTTATCTCATTTCCCTTCCCAACTCTTTTGTTTTCCCAACATCCCCAGGACTAATATTAACTTCCCCACCTCCAATAAGACCATTCCTTATCCTTCCCCTTGCTACTGCATCCCTCCACCTCTCACCAAAATCACTTTGAATATGCATCTGCTTACTTGTGAACAGGTTTCCTCCCAAGAGATTGTAAGCTTTCTGAAGGTAGAGACGATTTTCAAGCTTTCTCCTTAGCATCTGCAGTGTTTTCCCCACTGCTGGTACTTTACATGTTCATTGACTGAATGGATAGAATCAGTGCAAAGTAAAGATGTTGTTGATATTACCATAATTATTTTCCAGAGTTGAAGATATGGCACGAGAGCCCTGCATTAGAATTTTCCTCCCTCTCTGGCCCTGGCTGATTATAGGACATTAGGAAGCTGACTCTGCCCAAGATTTCCCTTGATTTCTTGCAGATAAAGCCCTCACATCCCTCTAATATTCTCTGGGCCCTTGTGCTCCCACTTCAGGTCCTTTCCAAGTAGGATGACTTCTTCTCTTAAACACTCCAAGGGAAAGAGGAGTCTTGACTCTGAGTCCCCAGAACATTTTGAGAATTCAGAGGCTATTTCTGTTTGGGTTCTGTGTTAGGATAAGAGGGAGGGAGACTTCTATTTGTCTTCCCTAGAGAAGCATTGGGGCTGGCTATCTTCCCTTGTTATCTGAGCTGCTGGTCCACAAGGAAGTTTCTGGGGCTAATGGCTGAGCTGCTCTTCAGATAAAGGCCTCCCCTGGATCTCCCAGCACTAATTAATCAGCTGTTAAAACAGTAGTTGATAAAGACAGGCTTACTTAAAGTTCCAATTGCCTGCAATCAGAGATAACAGGTGAGCCCCTTTCGGCTGGGAGATATGGAAGCAGGGGAGGGCTCTCTTATCAGAGGAACATGACACTCCAATGAAAAATGGGCTTTAAGAAGAAATAAATATTGAAAGAAACTTGCAAATTGAAAATATATAATTATTGCTTTTTATCATGGGTAGCCAAAATGCGGGAGGAAGGGGAAAAGGGAGGTTGAGGATGAGGGCATATAGAGCCTTCACTCCCTTTTCCAAACTCAGAAAAAAAATCGAAAAGATTTGAATGTTGAAGACAACTATTAATAATGTTAGGGCAGCTAGATGGCACAGTGGACAGAGTTCCAGGCCTGAAGTCAGGAAGACTCAACTCCCTAAGTTCAAATCCAGCTTCAGATGCTTACTAGTTATTGATCCTGGGCAAGTCATCTGACTCTGCCTCAGTTTCCCCAACTGTAAAGTGAGTTTGAGAATGATAAGCCACTCCAGTGTCTTTGTCAAGAAACCCCCAAACAGAGTCATGAAGAGTCAGATAGGACTGAAAAATGTCTCAATAACAACAAATAAGTGATGCTTTGGATGCAGTGTTACGCAGTGGAAATGAGCTCTGGACATGGAGACCTGTGTTCAATTCTTATCTTTAATACTTAAAATCTGTATGATCTTGGCCAAGTTAATTAATCTACAAGTCATTGTATCTCATATCTACAGTACTGATTTGATAGAGTTGTTGTGTGGATCAAATCAGATAAATATAACTGTTATGCTAAATCTGTCTCTGTCTCTGTCTCTGTCTCTGTCTCTGTCTCTGTGTCTGTCTGTCTGTCTGTCTGTCTCTCTCTCTCTCTTTCTCTCTGTCTCTGTCTCTGTCTCTCTCTGTCTCTCTGTTTCTTTCTTTGTCTGTCTATCTCTCTTTCTCTGTCTCTCTCTCTGTCTCTCCTCTCTCTGTCTCTCTCCGTCTCTGTCTCTCTGCCTCTGTTTCTCTGTCTCTCCTTCCTTCCCTCTCCTCCCTTCCTCTCTTCTTCCCTTCCTCCCTCTCTTTCTTTTTCTCTCTGTCTCTCTTTCTCTCTCTTTTTCTGTCTCTTTCTCTGTTTCTGTCTCTCTTTTTCTCTCTCACTATCTATATCAAGTGCTTTGCAAATCATAAAGTGCTACATATAGGGAAATACTGTTTTTAATTGTTACTATTTTTATTATTGTTTAATGACTAGCAAAGTCCCTGACACCATAGTGATCACTTAATAAATGCTTTATCTATTATTATTAAATGTAAGTTATACTCGGAAATAAATTTAAATTTGATGTAAAGAAAAATTTACCTATAATTACAGTAATTGACAAAGTGAAGGGGCCACCATGAGGAGGAGTTCTCCATCACTGGAGGTCTTTGACCAGAGGGTGGATGACTTTTTGCTGGGTATGTTGAAGGAGGGATTTTTTTTTAGGTGTGAGTTGGATCTGCTGAGCTCTGAGGTCCTTTCCATCTTGGAGATCTGGGAGGCAGATGGTGAGTCTCAGTATTTCCATCTCCTTTCTGCTCTCTAGCTATCTTCTGCCACTGATTGGGACAGATCTTTTAGTAAGTTTCATAGCACAAAGTAAAAGACTTAAAAAATTAAAAGGAAATGAAATGAATCATCAACTACCAGTAATTAACAACAACAACAAAAACTCCACTTTTGAGGCTTTCACCAGGAACGTGTTGCTGATAAAACAAGGTTAGTGCATTAGCTTGGAGCTAAATAAAATGCTTTCAAAAGGGTTTGAAAGATGGAAAGAGAGCTTGTCGCTGGCAGGGCTATTTAGTAGAAGAAAATTCCATCTCCTAGGGATTAGGGGTAGGAAAGCTCTGTCCCAGGTGCAGGTAGAAATATTAAGTCCAACGCAAAGTCGAACAAAGCCCGAGATGCTGGCAGAAACACAAAAATGCAGCAGTCCAGGTATGAAATCGGCAGCTTAAATAGCAGCCCTCAAAACTGAAACTGAATTCCCTGGTGCATTTAGAGCCTGTGTCCTGAACTAAAGAATCAGCAAGTTGGGAAGGTATTGGAAAGAGGAAAAAGAAAATCCTTCATCTGGGAAATGTGGAAAATAATTCCAGTTTTCAGAAGGTATTTATTTAAATGCCTACTACGTACCACAAGCTCTACATGCAACGATAAACACATCATTAATTGGGGGTTAGGACTGTCCAGAGACTTTTGTGGGAAATACCAAAATCATGAAGGTAAAGCTTGGCTTAGTTAAATATGGAAGTATATTTTAAAATATAAATATGTAGATGTATATATACATACACACAAAATATATAAAGACTGATGATTGATCGTGATAAGACATGGTGGCAGAATTCCAACCCAGATCTTGTGATTTATAGTCATCAAATCCAATACATTTTCCACTGACTCATGGCTTCATTTCTACCTCAATCTGAGCTGCAAAGCATTTTTAAATCCAGAAAATCTTCCTAGAGTCTATTAGTTTTTAAGGAAGTCTCCTAAGTAGCTCCATGGACAATTGTGGCTGAGTCATCCTAATTCTGGGCTTCTTTATCTATAAACTGGGGAAGCTGAAGGTCTTTTCCAACTCTGAAAATCTAGAACAAAATAATAATCAATAGATTAATCAACAAGAATTTATTAAGTATCTAACTATGTGTCAAGCAAATTGAAACTAGTTTGTGAAGGACTTAAGTGACAGTAGGGGCAACAAAATTTTATCCTAGAAGAAATAGGGAGCCATTGAAGATTCTTAAGCAGAGGAGTGACAAGGTCATTGTGTTAAGGGTTGAGTACACAGATAAAGGCAGAAAATAATCCCTCTTCTCAAGGGACTCATATTTTAATGCTGTTCACTATTTATGAATAAAATATATACAGACAAAATTGGAGATACTCAGAGTGAAGTGTCTAAAAGTAAATTGGACCAGGAAAAGCAGCTAAGGGTGCCACAATGCATAGATTACTGTGCTCAGACCCAGAAAGACTCATTTTCCTGAGTTCAAATCCAACCTCAGACATTTACTAGTTATATGATTTGGGCAAGTCACTTACCCATGTTTTCCTCAGTTTCCTCATCTGTAAAATGATCTGGAGAAGGAAATGATAAAACACTTGAGTATCTCTGTCAAGAAAAGTACAAATGGGGTCATGAAGAGTTGGACATGACTATGAAATAGCAAAGAAAGGCTTCTTTTGGGAAATAGAAATGGAAGGAAGCCTGGGAGTGAAGGAAGTAAAGGCAACAAAATTGCCCTGAGTTTGGAGATGGAATGCCATGTTTAAGGAGCAGCAAAGAAGTCAGTTTGATTGAATCACAGACTACAAGAAAAAGGTGCAAAGTATAAAATAGACAGGTAGAAAGAGACCTAGTAATAAAGGGCTTTAAAAAACCAAACAGCAGATTTTATATTTGATTCTAGAGGCAATACTGAGCCAATGGAGCTTATTGATTAGGGAGATGATATACTCTGTACTTTATCACTTTGCTTGATGACAGAAAGATAGACAGAAAGTGGAAGACACTTGAGATGGGAAAGATTTGCAGGTGATTGCTATAGTTCAAATATAAAATGTCGGGGGGAGAAAGGGGAATATATGAGAGATGTTATGAGGGTGAAAATAAAAGAACTTGGCAACTGACTGGATATGGGGAGCGGCGAGGTGAAAGAGTATGTCTGAGTGACTGGGAAGATGGTGGTACCTTTGACAGTAATGGAGAAGTTAGGAAGAAGGGAGAGTTGGGTGGGTGACATGCAGTTAATGGGATAAGTTTGGACATGTATTTAAGATATTCATGAGACATTCAATTCAAGATGTCCGGCATGGGTAGGAGAATGGTTAGGAAGGAACAAATAGATTTGAGAATTACCTGGAAATATGATAGTTGCCTTCATGAGATCTAATGCAATTGCCAAGTGAAAAAGTATCTAAAGAGAGATGACTCAGGACAGAATCTGGTGGGATACCTAGGAAAGTGGGCATGATCTGGATGGATCCTCCAGCAAAGGAGACTGAGAGGAATCAGTCAGAAAGGGAGGAAAACATGAATGTTTGCCCATACCCATACACACATGAACATACCACACAAACATATGCAATGACAGACACTTGAGAAAGACAAGAACATGGCACTAGAACTACACTGAATGGGTAAAGCAGGCTGAATCACATTCAGGTAATTGTATAGCACTTTTTATGCTTTACCAATGACATGGCTCACAAGCCATTGTTTCAACATCAACAGTCTCCATAAATTTTCCCATTATATGACCACAAATAGTGCAAACCCTCTGATTTTGAAAGAATCAACAGAATAAGAAACTAACTGGAAAATGGAATACAGTACGGTGGACAGAAGTTGGCTGTAGTATATTAGAAAGGATGATATTTGTAAGAAGTAGCATCAAGAGAGATGCTGTCAAGGACATAGGTGATTGGAAAAGGAGGTAGGTGGGTTATATAGAGTGAGAGATAAAAATCACCTAGCTCAAGAACTAAAAGTTTCAGAATGAACTCTCAAGTTCATTGAAAAGATTGATGATGCTGTGGAAAGGTACAGAAAAGAATGACATAGGAAGTCAAGGTGTGGATGACTTGGGATATGTTCAAGTGGAATAGTGTGTACATAAAGAAGAGCAGAGAACAAAATATGCACCAAAGTACCAAAGTGTTCCTGGTTCCCTAAGTCTATCTCTGAACATGTTCTAGGGGCTATGTCAACACAAATCCAAAATCACTTAAAGATCATCAGCCCTACACACATAGTCCCAACAAACAAATACCTGCATTTTCTAAAAACTGGATTCTTTGTATTCCTTTATCTGTGTTTCATAGGTTGATTTCTTAATTCTCTATGATGAACCTATGGTAAAACACGAATTACAGAGGATGGGGATGCATGTTGTCAACTATAGTGTTTTTTTTTCTTGGTTTTTTTTGTTTTTTGTTTTTTATTTTATTTTATTTTATTTTATTTTTAAAATATCTTTTTATTGCTAGAACACATGTCAGGGTAATTTTTTATAGCATTATCCCTTGCGTTCATTTGTGTTCCGATTTTTCCCCTCCCTCCCTCCACCCCTTCCCCCAGATGGCAAGCAGTCCTTTATATGTTGAATAGGTTACAGTATATCCTGGATACAATATATGTGTGCAGAACTGAACAGTTTTCTTGTTGCACAGGGAGAATTGAATTCAGAAGGTATAAATAACCCGGGAAGAAAAACAAAAATGCAAGCAGTTATATTCATTTCCCAGTGTTCTTCCTCTGGGTGTAGCTGCTTCTGTCCATCTTTGATCAATTAAGGCTCTCTTTATTGAAGAGATCCACTTCCATCAGAATACATCCTCAAACAGTATCGTTGTTGAGGTATATAATGATCTCCTGGTCCTGCTCATTTCACTCAGCATCAGTTCATGTAAGTCTCGCCAGTCCTCTCTGTATTCATCCTGCTGGTCATTCCTTACAGAACAATAATATTCCATAACATTCATATACCACAATTTACTCAACCATTCTCCAATTGATGGACATCCTTTCATTTTCCAGCTTCTAGCCACTACAAACAGGGCTGCCACAAACATTTTGGCACATACCGGTCCCTTTCCTTTCTTTAGTATCTCTTTGGGATATAAGCCCAGTAGAAACACTGCTGGATCAAAGGGTATGCACAGTTTGATAACTTTTTGAGCATAGTTCCAAATTGCTCTCCAGAATGGCTGGATGTGTCAATTATAGTGTTAAAGAGATCAGTGAGATCATAGTCAATAGAGCATCTGAATATTTATAGTCCCCACCCAGTAAAATGTAATCTCTTTGACATCACAGGCTATTTCACTTTTGTATTTGTACCCTTGCACTTGATATATAATAAATAGTTCAAGAGTAATTCATAAGCATTTATTAAGTACTTATGTTCCAGATACTTTGAAACAAGCAAAAAAGAAAGACAGTCTGTGTCCTCAAGGAGCTTACATTCTATTATGAAAAAATAATAAAAGAAAGCTTAAGAAGGAAGGTAAGGATCCAGGAGCAGAGCCCAAAGGGGAAAAATTAGTGAATTTAGCTGGATTAAGGCACTGCCTTCAAACAAAAGTTCTGAGAGGAACTGACCAATTAAAAGAAGGGATAACATTTTTTTTAAAGCTTATGTTATATAATGATTGGTAGAAGGAACTAGAAGTGTTTTGCCTGGAGCAGATAGCTACCAAGAATTATTTAAAGAGCTATTATGAGAAAGAAGCATTAAACCTACCCTGACTGACCCCAGAGGGCAAAAAGAAAAGCAACGGATAGAAGTGCTCAATTTAAATTTAGTATTGATGTCAGAAAATTATGTTCTTAAAATTAGAACTGTACCAAAGACTAATGAGCTTCCTTTGCAGGTAATAGTATCTCCTTTAATGAAAGCTTGAAGGAAAGGCTAAATGACTACTTGTGTGGTATACTGTGATAAATATTCCTTTCGGGCATGGAAGGGTGTGTATGGCCACCAAAGCCTCTCAAAACTTTCAAAATCGGTGATTCTATAATTGAACTGAATCATAAATGCACTGATTTCACTTAATAGTATAGATAAATACATAGGATAAATGTGCAGAACACCTTGAAAAATCTGTCCTACAAAATGCTATACTCACATTAAAAATTAAGTAGTGTCCTGAGCAACTCTCCTTTTCCCCTACTGTTACTCTATTTCCATCATGCTCATAACACTGAGCATTAGACATCCTGCATTTCCATTTCATCCATTCTGATCTGCATGCCTCCAATTGCCTTCGGGTCTCTGGATGCATTTCCCCATCCAATGGATATGTATGCGGCACTTATCTCTGTGGTCCCTAAGAGCCTCACAAAATAGGATACAAATCAGCTGTGATTATTATTGTCTCAGAACATGGTATTTCAGGGAATGGTCATTCTGGGAAGATAATGACAAAGGCAGGCATGGAATGGAGAGCAATGCAGCCCAGGCCCAGGCAGCAGACACTCTCAGCAGGCTCGGCCTGAGACACACTGAGGGACCTAGGCCCATCATTTAACCTCTCCCCTGGTGATTTTCTGGTCCTGTCTGTGGATGGCAAATAATCCCACAGGTTCTGTCATTGTTGGCTCACTGTGCTGGGGCAAGGATATGATCTATGCAATCCAGGAAGCTGAAGAGAGGGCACCAGGGTGATTCTAAAGACATGTAGCTAAAGACTTTCTTTCTTTCTTTCTTTCTTTCTTTCTTTCTTTCTTTCTTTTTTCTTTCTTCTTTCTTTCTTCTTTCTTTTTTCTTTCTTTCTTTTCTTTCTTTCTTTTTTCTTTCTTTTTCTTCTTTCTTTCTTTCTTTCTTTCTTCTTCTTTCTTTTTTCTTTCTTCTTTCTTTCTTTCTTTCTTTCTTTCTTCTTCTTTCTTTCTTCCTTCCTTCCTTCCTCCTTCCTTCCTTCCTTCCTTCCTTCCTTCTTCCTTCCTTCCTTCCTTCCTTCCTCTCTCTCTCTCTCTCTCTCTCTCTCTCTCTCTCTCTCTCTCTCTCTCTCTCAGGAAAAGCAGGTCATCAATGAAAAAGTAAAAATCAGAATCCCAATTGTCCAGCAGAGTATAACAATGACAACATATAGCTCAACTAAAAATGAATTAAATAGCTTCTTCATCTCATGGAATCTTTCTCCAATTGTTCTGGGCAGGATCTGACTCAGGCCAATTCCCTGGTAGTTTGAGTTAGATGTTGGAACTAAATGAGACACTCATGGGTCATTCAACAGTTAACAAAAGGAGATTTACTTAGTCATACCAGGAGTAGGATATTCAACAAAGACAGGAATTGAGAACCCCTTAAGTTGATCCAGCTGAGTTAAGCTCCCATCTCAATCCACCAGCTAAGGATCTGAGAGCAAGGATCAAGCTCCTCATGGTCACTTTTTTGCAGCCAGGCAATGAAGAAGTGACATCAACAGTCTGAGCCTTTAGTTCCCTGATCCCACAAAGTCTAGAGTAAAGTCTCAATATCTGTTAAGGAAAAACTAGCCTAACCTGCATGGGAGGGGGGGGGGATATGGATAATGCTTTATAGCAACAAAGTTCACATTCCATTTAGACTTGCTAAATGGAAAATTCTTAATACACCACGGAAAGAAATTTAAAGCTTTTAGCTTGAATCCAGATGCCTCACTGAATGAATGGATGAAAGTCTATAACTACAAATACCTTAGTCTCCCCCTAGTAATACACATTGACAGAGATATGAAGGAAAAGTTGGTGTGAGTACAATAAGAGAAGTGTGGGCTTGATGAAAATCAAGACTGAATGATAAAAATATGTTTAAAGCAAACAATACCTACAAAAGATCAGATTAAAAATTAAATTTTATTTTTTTCAAAAATGCAATTTTCAAAATTTTGCTTTTTCAAGAATCTACCTTGTCACTTCCCGGAGTCACTGGGGGAGGGGGGAGGAGGAGGAAGCAAAGAAAAACCTTATATGAATAATCAAATGAAAGAATTCCCAACATTGGCCAAGTTTAAAAATGTACTCCTTGTGTACGTTGAGTCCTTATCCTATTATCTTGTGGGGTTAGAGAGAGGAGATCAGAAATATTCTTCATGCTCTAGGGCAGGGCTTATTAAACTTTTTCCACTCATGACTCCTTTTTGCCCAAGAAATTTTATGTAAACTTTGGTATATAGGTATACAAATCAAACATTTATGCATAATAAATCACAATTTCACAAATCCCACATTTAGTTTAGTTACATGATCCATACGGGGTCGCGACCCACAGTTTAAGAAGCTTTGCTCTAGAATAATACTCATTGCATTGATCAGGTATCTCAAGTCTTTTAGAGTTGATCCCTTTCCCAATGTTGTTGTAATTGTAGACATGGTTCATCTGGTTCTGCTCACCCTACTCTGCTCAAGCTATTATGTTGTCTATATTATGTCATATTAAGTCTTCTCAGGTTTCACTGAAACTGCCCCTTTCATTATTTCTTATGGCACTGATGCCTGAAGAACTGTAAAATGGATCACAGTGAACTTGGAAATTATCCTAACAAAAACTCAGACGATATTAATGAAAAACAAGACTCATCATTTTAAGGAACAATAGAAATATTAACATGATATAAAGGATTGGCAGACATTCTAGAGCACAAGACCTACAAATACAAGTCAAAAACATATCAAAGTAATTGGAAAGAAACTGATACTACTTGGTTGAGCAACACTGAAGGTAGATAATTGAATTGGAAACTTGTTTAAGGATAATATCTATCTGAAAAAGATGAGAATAATGAGGTGAAAATAATAATAGTAACAGTAATTCATACTGAAATAGAATTTTAAGGCTTATAGACATATTCTTTGACCCTCACGTCAACCTTGTAACTTAAGTTCTAAAATTATACTTATCCCTATTTTACAGAGAAGGAAACTGAGGCTCAGAGAGGCCAGGTCTTGTTCCTGGTCACACATTAAGTGTGGAAGCTGACTCTCAGAGAAGCTAAGTATATAGTGGATGCTAGACTTGGAGTTAGAAGAAACAGGTAATTACTGCTTTGCTTGTAAATTGATGAGATGAAGATGTAAGAGTGGGAAGTAAAGGAGGATGCAGCTTCCATCTCTCTATATTTTTAAACACAGATCTTTTAATACATTTGAATGTTGATAGCAGTGTAAGATTATGCTACATTTGTTTGTCTGAAAGACCTTG
Organism: Antechinus flavipes; assembly: GCF_016432865.1. Classification (NCBI taxonomy): domain Eukaryota; kingdom Metazoa; phylum Chordata; class Mammalia; order Dasyuromorphia; family Dasyuridae; genus Antechinus; species Antechinus flavipes. The sequence goes on from NC_067400.1 coordinate 39,828,018, forward strand.
GTTAAATCCCATCTTTTCTGGTTATACACTGGGTGACCATGAACAAGCCATTAATCTGTCTAAGTTTCCACTTCCTAAGTTATAAAATGGACTTAGTTCTCCCTGTAGTACTTTCCTTACAAGATTGCTTTGAGTCTGGAATAAGATAACATCTGTATCTGAACTTCATAAACTTTAAAGCACCAAACAAAAGTTAGTGATTGTTATCATCAGAATTTGGAAGAAAATGAATCACTGTGGAGATGTTTGGTTCTGGGAAACCCTTTTCTGGGTCTGTGACAGGGCTCCCATACTACTGTGCTTCAGGTTTTGCTCTCGCCCATCCTCAGCAAAGCTTCCAGATCTTCTCTTCCCTCCTTGGTCAGATAGCTCTTTGACATTCCCAACCAGATGGTGGTTGAGTTGTTGACAACATAATTCCCACTTCTCGCCCAACGTCCTGGTCTGAATGAGACCTAGAAAAGCCTTGATAAGCTCTGGGTAAAAGAGTTAATGATGGAGAAATCAGAAAAGGAAGAAATTGGAAGGGAAGGGGAAAGAGATGGAAAAAAGTGGGTTGGGTACCAAGAAATAGAGAGCAAGTAAGATAACCCATCCTCGGCCACCCCAGATGGAAGGCAATTCTTTTGGCCAAAAGTAGTGTCCCTCTCCTCCTCATTGATTGACCACTGTGTCATAGACATCTGGCACTAGGTATGCCTACAAACACCCCAGAAGATTCTGCTCATAATCACTAGCTAAGGATTCCAACAACAGCTCTTTTCCCATCACACTATAGTGGAAGGCAATGTAGTCAAGGTACAAGTACCTTGGGTTGGAGACCCTGGTTCTAGATCCTATTACCAATAATTGCTGTCATTTGCTTATGTGAAGCTTCTTTACAAATATTGTCTGATCGAATGACGGGAAGATGAATACAACAGCTATTGTTACTCCATTAGATAGATAAAGAAACTGAAATTTTGACGAATTGTGTTTTGCCCACTTTACAGATAAAGATAAAGACATGTAAGTCTTTAATTCTCCAGTGTATACAAAGCAAGAAACTATCTAGGGTAAGATTTGAATCATGGTCTTCCCGACTCAAAATATAATACTCTATTTCACTATCCCAAGTTGTCTCCCAAGTACCTGCCACCAATTGGCACTAATTATCTGTGTGACTTGGAAAAGTCACCACTTCCCTTTGGACCTCAGTTTCCTCATCTATAATAATATTTCTTTTATGAAACTCTTTCCTCCTCCCACAAAAGCTCTTGAGATAGTTAGTAAAAGTAAGTATTTTTGGTATATTTTCTCATAGGAAAGTGATGTTCCAGCTGTGCCCTGAAGGAAGCTGTGGATTTTGTGAAGCAAGAATTAAGAGATAGTACATTCCAGATATGGTAAACAGCCAAAGGCTGAAGGAAAGACATGAAGATGAAAGATGGAGCATTGTGTGAGGAACAGAGAGAAGGCCAGTTTGGCTGAACTGAAAAGTTAGAAAGGTTAGTAATATCTAACAAGGCTGGAAAGCCTTGGGGACAGGTTATGAGGAGTTTTAAAAATGCAAAGAAGTTTATATTTGATCCCAGACATGATCAGCAGTCATTGGAATTCATTAAGCAGGGGAGTGATATCATCGGATCGATTGGATCTTCATGATATTGCTCTCTCCTGGTTCTCTTTATTCCTCTAAGATTTTTTTTGTCAGTCTCCTTTGTCCTTTGTCAGTATTTTATCACCTGTTTCATGTCCTCAAACTGTGAGTGTTCCATGAGATGGTTTCTCTCTCTACTCTCTACACTCTCTCCATTGGTGACCTCATCAGCCCCTTGATTTTAATCATCCCACCCATACTCATGCTCATATATCTATCAATCCAGAACCAGTTTCTCACTTGAGTCTCAATCCTATATCACCAATTAGCTATTGAATATTTGAAAGAGGATGGCCTGGAGATATCTCAAACTCAACATGTCCCAAAATAGAATTCATTACATAATCACAAAAGACTTTTCATCTTCCAAAATTATCTATTTCTATCAAAGGCACTTTCTTCAATTTATAACTTTAACATTGTCTTATCACCTCAATTCTCCCACATCCCACAATCCAAATAATTGCTAAATTGGCCCCTTCTACCCCATCTGCCACAGCTAGGTGACTCATTTTCCTGAGTTCAAATCCAGCCTCAAACATTTACAAGTTATATAACTCTGGGTGAGTCACTTAGCCCAATTTACCTCAGTTTCCCCATTTGTGAAATGAGTTAGGGAAGGAAATGGCAGACCACTCTAGTATTTTTGCCAAGAAGATCCCAAAGGGGAACTGGAAAGTTGGACATGACTGAAAATAACTGAACAACAATAAACAAAATCACATCTTTGACATTAACCTCTTATCTCTATTCTATCAACTTATTTTGACTCTCTGTTACCTGTCACCTAGACTATTAAAACAGCCTCTCACTTGTTTCTCCCATCTCAAGTCTTTGCCTTATCTCATCTGTTCTCTACATTCCTGCCAGAGTGACTGTCCTTAAGCTTTAATGTGACTATGTCACTCTCCTATTCAATGCACTTCAATAACTAGTATATATATATATATATATATATATATATATTTCTATATGTGTCTTTTTTTTTACATTTAAAACTCCTCACAACCTATTCACCATCTTTTTTTCTAGACTTATCATACATTATTACCCCCTCTAATCAGCTAAGCTGGTCTTCTTTCTGCTCCTCACACACAGAGCTCCATCTTCCCATCTTCATACTTTTCTGATGACTATCGACCACATCTGAAATTCACTCCCTCTTCATTCTTGCCTTACAGAATCCAAGATTCCTTCAAGAGCTGAAATACCACTTTCTACCTGAAGCCTTTCCTGATTCCTCCCGCCAACTGTTAGTGTCCTGTCTTCCTAATTCTATGTGATTACTTTGTATTTATTTGTATTTATTTTTATATTTATTCCATATCTATACTCATATACATATAGATACATTAATATATAGATACATGCATGTATCTATGTGTGCATGTATATTTCTTCTCCATTAGAATATAAGCTTCTTGAGAGCAAGAATTATCTTCTTCTTTGCTTTTTATTCATATCACCTAACATAGGGACTGACCCAAAACAAAGGGAATGAAACAATATGTACTCTGAAGGAGCTTATATTGTAAACAGACTGGTAGGATAGGGAGACACATCCATATGTAAGTATGTGCTAAACTCAGGCAATGGTACACACACTCACATGTGATACATGATATGATGCAATATGATAGAAATAACACAATGCAATGTAATAATACACACATGTATTATATACACATTCACACAATATAACAGTCTAATGTAATGTAATGTTAGCATATATACATATATTATATACATATTCACAAATATATGTAACAGTCTAGTCTAGTGTAATATAACACACATGACAGCCCAGTATAATGTAATGCAACATATGCACATTATATTAAATGCATATTCAAAAACTATGAGTTTAGTATAATGCAATTATATATATATACATATATTATACACACATTCACACACACATATATGACAGTCTAGTATAATGTAATGTAACACAGACATATATACATATTCACATTATATATAACAACCTAATGTAACATATTTACATATTATATACATTTTGAAATTTTCATTTATGTTTTTACTTTAATTCTTCTATCCTCATTGGCTGGCACCTAGTAGGTGCCTAAAATGCTTTCTGATTGATCAATCAACGGGAGGTGCTTTTAAAATGTCGGATAATTTGGACAGGAGTCCATGCAGACTCTAAAGTAGCATAATTATTGAAAAACAAAGCCGATAGCATCTGTATCCTTCCTTGCCTTTCCCCCTCCATCTCTATAACAAATAAGCAAGATCTTTTCCTCTGGAATCCAGCAAAAAGAGGGCCCCCCTCCCGCTCCCCATGGCACATTCCAGCTCGGAAGATGGCCTTGTGAGGAGCAGGGGAGGCTCAAGCCGAGCCTGCCCGGATTAGCTCTCGTGCCCAGATCTTGGAGCCGGGATTTTCTGTGCATTGTTTACCACATTTTTGCTCCCATTACGAAACAATGAGTGATGATTGAAGCCAGATCTTCACACTATACACGGAATCCGGCTGATACCTTCTTGTTTCCAAGCACCTGCTTACACAAAGGGACATATGCTCTCTTAGTCTTACATGCTGTTTGTGGGGGAGGGCTTTGCCAGGCGTGTGTGTGTGTGTGTGTGTGTGTGTGTGTGTGTGTGTGTGTAAGCTCGTGCTCACACCTCAGCACATGTTCACTTGTAGCTACACAAACAAACGCAACCACTTTGTTTTCTCTTTCAGCTCTGTTCACATGCTGAACCACAGAAAAAGAAAGGTGAGATGGGCTGTGGGTCTAGGTCCAAAGGCAAGAGGGCTTACGAAGGTCTTATTGAGAACAAAGACTTTTCCTTAAGAAGGTGTCTTAATATTAGATGAGATACTTGGGGGAGATAAGATAAGATAAAACAAGGTAACATAAGATCAAATAAGATAAGATAAGACGGCCAGATCAGTTAACAGGACTAGTAGAACACAAAACATTAATAAAGTTACTTGCCTGGCAAACAGCAGGCAATTAATAAATGCCTATCACTCGATAGTTGGAAATGGAGATGTGATTATTATGTAACTGATGAAATTTCAAATGTATTTCCTGCATCACAGGAACATTGTGTTTCATTATAGAGAAGAAACATGATATAGACAAGTCTATATAATAAGGCGATGGCTGATTTTTCAAAATGCTGCTTTAGAAGTGAGGGTGGAATAAGGCACTGGGGAAGCCAAAGCCCTCAGCCTGTTCCTGCAGGTGCTGAGTGAGTCTGGGGCTCGTTTTGGGAAAGTGCCTTAATTCCCCACCCTGAGAGTCTTTTAAGGGATGCCTTGGGAGTTAAATCTTCCTCTCAGGAGACTGAAAGACTTGATACCTTATGAAGAAATGAAGTTTGTTTTCTTCTCTCCAGCAAGATCTCTCACTTTCTTTGGGTTTACAGAGTCTTTTCTTGGTGAGCTCCCTGGGAGGAAGATAATGCAAAAGAAGTGACGATCCCCCTTTTTACAAACAAGAAAACTGAAATTCAGGAATCAGTGGCTTAGGAGAATGATTTTAAAGCTGAAAGGGACCTCAAAGACTGTTTTATCAAACTCTTCGATTTTACAGATGTGGAAAATGAGGTCTAGAGCAGGGCTTCTTAACCTTTTCTCACCTGAGAAATTTTTATGTGACTCCAAGGATATAGATATATAAAATAGGTATAAAAATTAAACACTTACTTATAATAAATCTTAATTTCATGACCTCCACATTCAGTTGTGAGACTCCATATGGGATCATGAACCCATATGTCAGCTATACATACCCATATATATACATATATATATATATCATATGGATATCATATCATGTACACCATAAACTATATATATATATCATAGTTTAAGAAGCTGAGGTCTAGAGGAATTAATTAACTTACCTTATATTTAAAATCTAGTAATTCTTGATATTGTATCACGCTTCCCAGTCCTATTAAGTAAATGCTGTATGATTTGAACTCAGTGGCTTTTGACTCTAAGTCCAGTCTTCTTTCTATAATAAAAGACAGCAATATCAAGCAATAATAAGCCATAAGGAATGAGCAGTCCTTCACATTCTTGCAGGTACTACTCTGCTTTTAAAAATCCAACAGAGAATGGATCTTATGTTTGATCACAGAGGCAATCAGGAGTCACTGGGTTCCCTGGGCAAGTCCCCATCTGAGAAAAGCACTGCAACATAGATCTATGGACATGCTTCCAAAATAAAACAAAAACCACTAGCAAGGAACAAAGGAAATGGATAAAGCCATGATGACACTGGATTCTCCAACATAATTATATCAGTCCAATAATCAATAAATATTTATTATTTACAATATACCATTACTACCTACCAAGGCACTATGTTAAGCACTGAGGATATAAAAGAAGCAAAAGATAATTCCTGCCCTCAAGGAGCTCACAGTCTAATGGGAAAGACAACAAATAAATATGTATAAACAAGTTGTATACTTATATAGAAATAATTAATAGAGAATAACAGAGAGAAGGGACTCATTTTAAAAGGGGTTCAGAAAATTCAGAAAAGCTTCTTGTAGGAGAATAGATTTTAGGTGAGACTTAAAGGAAGCCAGTAAATGAAGAGGAAATAGCTATTTTGACTTCTTTGGGATATCCTAGCCTTGATATGTTTTCAAGTATTTTATCTCACGAAAAACAAGTGCAACCAAAAGCATCATTGGAGGCAACTAAACAAGTCTAGTTGGACATCAGCCAAAAAGGACTATCCCCAAGTACTAGACAAATGCCAAATCCAAACCAAGCTGAACACATTCAAGGATCATTACCTGGATAACCAATGAGTCTATTCTCTGAAGTTTGATCTAGAGGAACACAGATCTAGAGGCAAGATGCTTTGCATCTTCACCTAGGTTGGACTGGAGGAAGGATTAGGGAGAAGCAACACCCACAAGAGACATGGCAATGGAACTGGAGGGAGGAGGATAAACTTTAGAATAATCATGTTGTGCAGTGCATAGAGTGCTGGCTTTGAAGAAACAAAGACTTTGTTTTAATTCCTATCTTGGACTATTCCCTATCTATATCATCTTGGAGCCTGTCAACTCTTTTGTAAACTGAGGAATTGGACTTGACCTTGAAGGATTCTCCCATCTCTGAATCTGAGATCCTATGAAAGTAAGTCCTGTGCTTGTGAGTGGTGGGTGGTAGATTTTAACCATGTGCTTAATGGGTAGTTCATGGTCTATAGCTGCTGGCTAGAGGTATGTGGACAAAGACCATATTTGGATCAGCCTAGACCTTATTTGTATCATTACCAACCCTGAAAAATCACCACAGAGGGAGAACTGGGAACAACAGTACATATCATTAAATGGTTTACATTTCCTATATGGAGATTTAGAAGCAGCAAGTCAATCTCTCATATGTTTTACTTTTTTCATTATAGTCATCACTGTATATAACATTTCCTCCTACTCAACCATAAGCTCTTTGAGGACGAGATTCATGTTTCATTCAACGTCAGGAACTGGGGAAAGCATACTTCCTCATTGGTTTTCTGGACTCATGATTGGTCATTGAATTGATTAGACTAATAGGTGTATTTTAAAGTTATCTAAAGTTAAGAGAAATTAAATGACTTCTCATGGACACACAGCCAATATTTATTGGCAAGATTTGGACCTAGTTTTTTCCTGATCTCAAGCTGGTATGTTAGTCATCTAGTCCCTGTAAATGCTGCTTTATTGATCCTTTTTTATGTTAAATGAAAGGACAAAGAAATGTGACAAGATTTTTTTGGGGAAATTTCCTCTTCCCTTTCAAAAATTTTTTCTAAGACAAAATAATTCTACCAATTTTCATCTTCTTTTCCAGTGATATAATTTTCCAAAGACAAGAAAGTTAATTTTTTTTAGCATTTGTTTTCTAATTAGACGACTCAACCAATTATACAAAACTACTAGGCAGCATGTTTTCTGTCTGAAAGAATTTCAGAGTATTCTTCTTAGACATTTAAATTGGGGCAATTATCTAGGAAAGGTCCCCAGTAAAACAACATTATACTTCCTGTTTGTTTACCAAGTTGGTGAATGTCTATTTCCAGAATTGCTCCGGAGATCCTAATAGGAGGATCATTTCTTAAGTAGAAAAAAAGATGCAACAAGATGACTGATGCTTGCTGGGAGAAACATTTTAATACAGAGCACACCATGGGCTTTTCATGAATACCTCCATTCCAGGAAATATGGCAAGGATTTGTAATTTCTTAGTAACTAAATCTTAGTGAGTTGTTGAATCCATAAAGAAACAACTTGTCCATGACCAAACAACTAAGAAATATAGAAAGCAGGATTTGAATCCAAATCTTCTTGATTCCAAGCCTAACATGCTAGCCATCATGCAACATCACCTCACCTTCTGAAAATATTGTTTTAAATATTACTTTTATATTAATGTAGAAGCATTTATTTTTCGAACATTTTATTGATTTTTTCTTAAAGCTTTTTATTTTCAAAACATATGCATGGGTAATTTTTCAACATCAACCCTTGTATAGAATTGTGTTTCAGATTTTCCTCTCCTTCCCCCGATCCCCTCCCCTAGATGGCAAGCAATCCAATATATGTTATACATGTTAAAATACAGGTTAAATCCAATATGTATAAACATATTTATACAATTCTCTTGCTATACAAAAAAAAAATCAGATCAAAAAGGAAAACAAAGTACAAGTGAACAACAACAAAATGAGTGAGAATGTTATGTTGTGATCCACACTCAGTTCCCTCAGTTCTCTCTCTCTAGGTGCAGATGGCTCTCTTCATCACAAGATCATTGGAACTGGCATCAATCATCTCATCGTTGGAAAGAGCCACGTTCATCAGAATTGATCATTGTATAATCTTGCTGTTGCTATATACAATGTTTCTTGTCCTGCTCATTTCACTCAGCATCAGATCATGTAAGTCTCTCCAGGCCTCTCTGAAATCATTCTGCTGGTCATTTCTTACAGAACAATAATATTCCATAGCATTCATATATCATAACTTATTCAGCCATTCTCCAACTGATGTATTTTATTGATTTTTTTAAAATCACTGTCATTTTCTAATATCACTCCTTCAGTGAAACCTACTAACTATTGATTCATTAATTATTCATTTATACTTTATGTAGAGTATCACAGTAAGCCTCACAACAGTCCAGTAAGGTAGGGATTTATTTTGTAGATAATAAAAGTAAGACTTAGGTGACTTGCTGTTGGTCATAAAGATAAGATTTGAACCTAAATTGTCCTGATTCCAGACCTGGCACTATCTACTCTACCCCACAGTCTCTTCTGGGAAAACTTCATCTGAGAGGCCAGCATCCCAATAGCAGTCAGTGGCATTATTGTGGAATACAAAGGAAAACCTCAGCATAGAAAATTAAAGAATAACAGCTAAAATGATTTTATGAGCGAGGGCAAATAAAAGTCCAGATAACTCTCAGGATCATTCTCAGGACAGAATGATGAAGAGGTGAATCTAGGAGATACTTTGGAAAGAAAGGAAGGAAGGAAGGAAGAAAGAAAAAGAGAGAGAAAAAAAAGAAAAAGAAAGAAAGAGAGGGAGGGAGGGAGGGAAGGAGGAAGGAAGGAAGGAAGGAAGAGAAAAAGAAAGGAAGGAAGGAAGTGAAAAAAGGAGGGAGTAAGGAAGAAAGAAGGAAAGAAAGGAAGAAAAGAGGAAAAACTGTTTATTAAGAGAAAACTGCTATGAAGGATGTGACAAAGCTTTAATTAGGTCGAGACAATTCAAGCTATGTGTGAGGGACAGTTAATTTAGATCAAAGCTTCTTAAACTGTGAATTGGGACCCCTTATGGGGTCCTGCAACTGAATGTAGGGGCCATGAATTTATGATTTATTTTCAGTGAATATTTGATTTGTCTAGCTATTTTATATACCTATATATCTGGGGTCATTCAAAAATTTCTTGGGCAAAAACAGGTTGCAAGTAGAAAAAGTTAAGAAGCTCTAAGTTAGAAGATGGTAAATTTAGAATATTGACAATACTTGCAACCAGCGAAAGTTGGAAGGGCTTTGGATATCCATGTTGGTCAATTCCTGGAATATATATATATATATCTTTGAATTTAACCCAAGAAAGTGTGTATGTGTGTGTGTGTGTGTGTGTGTGTGTGTGTGTGTATTTATACTATTGTTGACTTGTATTGAGCCCCCAGCATGCACACTTCTTTGAATGTAGCCCAATATTTTATACATATGTACATATGAATTTTGGGCTACTGCTGACTTATATATAGTTCCCAGCATGCTAAATGTTTAAAATCTCTGCAGAGAAACATTTTCCCCCACCTTATATTTAATAAGTCCATTTTTTGATACCATATGCTAAGATTTATCATTTTTCCCTATTAAATTCTCTTATTCAATTCACCTTTTGAGATGCTCTAGCCTTCAAGGTAACTTTTGATTTTGACAATATCAGGTACTATGCTGGCAATCTACCTAAGTTTGTGTCACCTGAAATATGAAAAAGCTCCTTCCAGCTCTGCCTTTTTCTAAGTCATTGTCAAAAATAACAAACAACACCGGATCAAACACCGATCTATGGGGTCCTCCAGTGGAGACCTCCCTTTAAGTTGACATTGCAAACATGAATGATTTCTCTTCCCATCTAATTCTAAATCCATCTAGTTGTACTATCAGTCAGCCCAAATCTTTCCATTATTCCATGAGATATGCTCTCAAACATGTTGCTAAAACCTAGGTAAACTATATCATTCTTTTGATTGATGAGTTTAGTGACCTTGTCAAAAAGGGAAGTAAAGTTGGTCTGGCATAACCTGTTCTGGCTGAAGCCATACTGACTCTTTCTCAGCACTGCTTTCTGTTTTAGATGTTCACTAACCATGTCTTTAATAATCCACTCTGGAATTTTCCCAGGAAACAAAGTCAAGCTCACTGGCCTATAGATTGCAGATTGTTCTCTCCATCTCCTTCCCATTTCTTTTTGAGAGACAATTTGCCCTTCTCTAATCTTGTGGAATCAATATTTTCCATTATTTTTCAAATTTGTTTAGTAATAGCAGTTTTTCTGTGTCTTTGGATATAGTTCACTGGACTCAGGTTAATTGCATTCATCAAGAACAATTGGGCACTCTCCTACTCTCTCCTCATTTATATTGAGTTGTTGCTGTTGAGTCATTTCAATCACGTCCAACTTTTTGTGATCTTATTTGGAGTTGTTGCCTTTTTTTTTTTTTTTTTGGCAAAGATACTGGAGTGACTTGCAATTTTTCCTTAGCTAGCTCATTTTACAGATGACAAAACTGAGGCAAATAGTATTAAGTGACCAGCCCAGGGCCACACAGCTAGTGTGTTTGAGACTAGATTTAAATTTAAGAAGATGTGGCTTCCAGACTCCAGATCTAGCTCTCTGTACACTGTGGAGTCACCTAGCCCAGTTATGTTACTTTGTAAATTAATTCCTTATTACCTATTTTTGCTGTACCCTTTCTCAAGGCCAAAGAGCATTCTTTTCAACAGAAAAAAATCCATAGAATTGAATAGTTCTACCTTTTCTCCCTTGCTAGTCACCACTTGTCCTGGGCAGATGTCTTATTCCTTCTTAGTGCCTCCTCTTTTTACAAATATATATATATGCAATATAACTTAAAAAAGTCAACAAAACTCTTCTTGTTCCTTGGCTTTCTTTGGCATCATCTACTCATTCTGAGCTGCCACCTCGAGAAACTATTCCTAAAGGACTTTGTTACATTTTTTTGTATTTCTTCTTGTTCTTTGCCATTCGTTCGAGCCTTAATGCCCATTTTTATTAGATCTAAATTGGTTGGTGAACTTCTTGTACCACCCAATCAGTCTTTTCAAACAACTCCCAATTTTTTTTTCTTTCTTAATTTGAGGAACCATGAATACCTCAGTATGGATTTTCTCTAAAATGTTGCAAGTGCCCAAGGAATTGCTCTTCAAATCAATTCAATTCAATAGCCAAACAATATTAAGTACCTACTGTGTGGTAGGCACTGGAGAAACAAAAAATAAAAAATAAACTGTCCTTGCACTTGAGGCACTCAAATTCTGAGGGGAATAAAGTTATACAGATAAGTAAATGCAAAATATAGACAGAAAATATAAAGACATTTCAAGTTGGGGGAAAGTAATATTGGAGTTACCAGGAAAAATGTGCTGTATAAAGGCATGGAGACAAGAGATAGAGTGTCTCTTGATATAGCAAGAGCTCAGTTGGATAGGACATATATTGTCCATGATGGGAGTAAAATGACATCTGTCTGAAAGAATGAATGAACCAAGATTATAAAGGACTTTAAACACCAAACAGAGGAGTTTGCATTTTGACACAGAGATAGTGGGAAATCATTTTACATTGTACTCAGGCCTGAACTTTAGGAATAAAAAAATAGCACCTATGTAGGTGCTATATCCTTTTAAAAGGATAGATTGGAGAGGAGAGATAAAAGGCAGAGAGACCAGTAGGGAGACTATTGCAATAGTCCAGGTGGGAGATGACAAGGACCTGAAATGGAATGATGGCCACAAGACTGGACAGAAGAGGATGGATGTATACGATGTCATAGGAGCAGAATTAGCAAAATTTGGCAACTGCTTGATTATGAAAAATGATTATAGAAGAGAATCAAGAGTTGAAAATAATTCAAAAGTTGGAAATTTGTGTGACTAGGAAAATGGTGAGGTCCTCAAAAAAAAAAAAAAAAAAAGCCAGGGAAGTCAGGAAGAGAAATGGATTTAAGGAGAAAATAGTGAGTTCTTTTTTGGACATACTGAGTTTGAGATGCCAATGGCCATCCAAGTGGAGATACCAAGCAGACAGCTGGTGATGTCGGCCTGGAGCTCAAGAGAAATATAAAAGCTGAATATATAGTTCTGGGAGTAATCTACATGGAGATAAGGGGAAGGTAAAGGGAAGAGAAAAGGCATTTACATTGCAACTTCTATGTGCTTGTCACTCTGTTCAGTGAGATATGTGCAATTTATTATTACCCCCTCTGCCCCCCCCCCCATTTTAGAGCTGAAGAAACTGAGAGAGAGGTTAAGTCATTTGCTCAAAATCACAGAGCTAGTAAGTATCTGAAGTTACAACTCAGGTCTTCCCGACTCAAGGCTCAGTGTTTTATCTACTTTCCCGCCAACTACCCCAGTGAGACAGTGATAACTAAGGAAATCACATTAATATTTGTAGTGAGAGAAAACAATCCAATGCTAGCAGAACCTTGGGATATACCCTTATGTTGAAGACTATACAGAGATACTAAAAAGAAGTGATCAGTCAGACAGATATAAAGAGGATCAGGATAGAACACATCATGAAAACCCAAGGAGGAAGAGGGTCTAGAAGATGAGGATTACTTCTGTTCCTCTGGTCTCACCTGCAAGAACCCAGAATCAACTTTAGGTCATAATGAGATATCATATCGAGACTACAACATATAGTTACAAAGTTGGATGGTCCCATTAATTGGGGGAGAGGAGGGAAGGTCTAGATTTATGAAACTAGATTTTTTTTTCATTTTAAATAGTTCTGGGATTCCACACAATCTATTGGCTCTCACTGCTCATTCAATATACATAACTGTGTTGGCTTCCTAGCTACTGATACCTATAGGCTATGACTAGTTTTAAAAATATTTCTGACTTCTCTGTTTTGTCTTTCTCTCGTGGCACTAATTACTAGCAATATGATTAATGCTCTACTTACTGGAGGCTTCGTTCCTTTTGTTTTTCTGATAATGCTAATTAATCCAATTTTGAAGGGGAAAAAAAAATCCAGTCCCATTCTGACGTGTTTGCTGATAGTGTGTGTATGTGTTTGTGTGTGTGTGTGCAGTTGTTTTAAATTAAAGGAAAAAGTAATAGCAGAGCAATTAACAATGTCGTTGAACAAATACTGCTTATCAACTGGGTTCATCTGAAGATATGGAGGACAGCCTTTAGCTATGGAGGTGCAGACTTCTTAAAAATTAGGGTTTGTATTTTTTACCCACATTTCCAGATTTGGCCAAACAAAATTCTCTTCTACAACATCCTTGACAAATGGTCATTTATTCTCTCCTTGGAGATCTCTATTGAAGAGGAACCCATTACCTCCTTAGGCTGCCTGTTCCATCCTGGAACAGCTATTTTTGTCATAAAAGCTTTTTTAAAAATTCTGACATTAATGTCAAATTTACCTCTGCAACTGCCATCCATCATTTTTGCTTGCTTTCCTGATGCCAAACAAAACAAATCTAATACCTCCAGCCATCTCCAAACCATCACATTTCCACTCAGGCCTTCATACATCTCTTCTTCCTCTTTACCAGAAACTAAGACCTCATCCTTATAATTACTTTGGGCTCTGATAGAAGGACTTGCTCCTTACTTGTTTGAATCAAAGATTCTCCCTCATTTCCTGACCATTTCAAGACTATGCCCACATTACTCTCTTTTTAGCACCCCTTTACATGTCTTTCACCATTATTATGTAAGCTTCCTAAAGGCAGGAAATGTCTTTCTTGATTTTGAGTCCCCAATATTTATCATAATAGCTTGCACATAATGAATAATTAATAAATTATCCATCATCCATCCATCTATCCATCCATTCATCCATCTACTCATCCATCCATCTATCTATCCATCCATCCATCCATCTGTCTATACATTTCTATGAAAATTCCTCAAATACTTGAAGAAAACTATAGTACTCCTCCTCTGAGTCTTTTTCCCTCAGACTAACCATGCTCAGCTCCTTCAACTAAACCCCATATGACATGGTTTCAAGGACCTTTAACCATTTTGGTTGTACTCTTCTGGAAAATGTCAATGTCCTTCACAAACCATAGTACCTAGAACTGAAAACAGTCTTCCAAATCAGATCAGAAGAAGGCAGGTGACAGCAATATTATTGCATTTTTTTTTTTTTTTTTTTACTCCTGGACTCTGAGCCTTTCTCAGCAAAGCCTCGGATCTCATTAGCTTTTTGCTATTGCTGTTGAGTTGTTTTCCAGGCTCCTCATGATTTCATTTGGGTTTTCTTGGCAAAGATACTGGAGTGGGGTGTCATTTCCTTTTCCAAGATCACTTTACAGAGAGGGAAACTGAGGTAAACATAGGTTAAGGGCAAGGATTACACAAGTAGTAAGTTTCTGATACTGGATTTAAATTCATGAGGGTGAGTTTTCCTGACTTTAGACTCAGCACTCTATCCACTATACCACCTAGCTGTCCCTCATTAACTTTTGGTGGCTACCCTATCACTTGGCTGATTTATACCGAGCTTAAAGAAGACATTGCTTCAGTGGGAAGACCAGCTGAGTGTGAGCATGCAGAAGCACTTTTGGATGGCTGCCCAATGGATGGGTACTAATGAAACATAAACAAGAATCCATTTTTATTCTATCTAAATGTTTGATCAGTCTTCCCATGGCTCCCTCTTGGTGGGTGCCCATTAAGTTGGATGTTAGTATGCTTAGTTTTAAGCCTGTCACTGAGACTTGCTGCATGGTTGGGTTTATGTTCACAGAATTGGTTTTCTTTCCAAGATCAATACTGCTCAATAGCACTCCTCCATTAAAACTTCTCCTGGAGCTGCTAGAGAGCTCTGTCCAATTACATCATAGGCACCAAGGCTGGGGTCAAACCTTGTTTTTCCTGGCTACAAAAAGCACAGGAAACTGAAAAGAGTAATTTCTACTTATTTCTTTAAAACAAATCCCAGGTAATGATTAATTCTCTAATTACTCTATAAGGAAAACACCTAGTACTTCAAAAGAGATTCTGTAAGCAAATATTAGTGCTTTGATGATTCACCTTTAAGAATGACTTATGCTGTCCACATATTCTGATTGATATGTCTACTGATGCTATAAATGTTGTCTCGATGGACTAATGACCTCTAACATCTCTCCTGCCTCTAAATCCTATGGTTCATAGTCTAAAAACTGGAGTTTTCTTAATAATAAAAACACCAAATAAAATACTTCAAAAGCTAATGGTTTCCCCCTTTTACATGCTGCAAGTCTTAGAGACCTTGATGTTTGTGTGAGAATTTGGAGTTGGGATCAAGAGAACTATGGGTTTGAATCCCCCCTCTGACATTTACTTGCTACATGGACATCGGGAAGATATCTAAGTGATTTAAATCTCAGTTTCTTTTTCTCTAAAGTGGGGATAAAAGTACCTGCTCCATAGCATCACTATGATATTCTAATGAAATGAAGTGTGTAAAGTTCTTTGTAAACCTTAAGATGCCACAAAAACATTAGTGATTGTTATTATTTCTTATTGAGTGACAAATGATTTTTTCAGTATGACCTCACAATTACTCCAATAAGCCCTTTCCAGATAAATTTCAAATTGAATTCATATAGCACTTGAAGATTTTTCAAAGTATTTTTCATGTTATCTCATCTAATCTTTACAACAATCCTCTGAAGTAGGTACTGTTATCATCCTGATTTTACAGATGAGGAAACTGAGGTGAACTAGGATTTTTCTAGTTCTTAGTCTATATAGCATGAAATCAGATCTTTCTGATTCCACATGTTCATGCATTGTACTACCTATGGGACACATTACTACCCTTTATATATTCTATGTTTTAGCCAAACTCCCCTACTTGTTGCTTTCTGAATATTCTGTTTCCCATCTCTGTGATTTTGCCTAGGATGTTTACCATTCCTGGAATTCATTCTCCCTTCTCCTTCTCTTAGAATCCTTAGCTTCCATTCATTGCTGATTTCAGGTGTCACTTCTTAGGGGCAGACTTCTGATACCCCTAGTTATGTGGGCCCTCTCTCTTCTCAATTTATCTTTTATTTATTTGTTTACATGTTTACATGTTCCTTTCCCTGGAAGCACATAGGATTGTTTTTCATTTTTGTCTTTGTTTCCCAAGTTTCTACCACTATTGCCTGAAAGATGGCAGGTACCTAAAAAATACTTGTTGAATTGAAATGGGAATAATTGTTCACAACAACATGAAAATGTTCTTCAAATCACCAGTAATAAGAGAAATGCAATTTTTCTTATTTTTTAAAACTTTTAGATTTTAATCTCATGTTACTCAAATTGGAAAAGGTAATATTACAAATAGTCAATGCTGGATGGACTGTGACAAAACAGGAATACAAACATGCTTGTGAATTGGTCCAATAGCTCTAGAAGACAATTTGGAATTATGTGATAAAAAAAGATTTCTATTCTTTGACTGATCCCACTATTGGGGATAAAGGCCTTATGTATAAAATATCCATAACAGCACTCTTAGTGTTAGGGGGGAAATAACTAGAAATAAAACGGGTGTTTATAGATCAAAGACTGGCTAGACAAAATGCTGTATAACTATAAATGAAATTTTACCACGCCCTAAGAAACAGCAATTATGAAATATTCAGAGAAACATGAGAAGATATATACAAAGTGACATAGAACAAAGAAAGCCCATAATAATGTAAATGATCGCAACACTAAAAGGCATCAGATGAATTGTAAGGAATAATCTTGAACTGAGAAAACAGAGAATGGAACATATAATTCTCCTGAAAGAGAAGTGGGACTTTGAGTGTGGAACACTGCATTGGATGTGGTTGCTTTGCCAGTTGCTTTTACTAGATGGCTTTTGATATAAGGAAAGGCTCAGTGGGAGTGAGGAAAATCAGAAAATGATGATGATTTGAACAAAGGACATCAGTTAAAGAAAAGAACAAGGTATTTATTTCTTTTAAGACTTAAGATCAGAAATAAGCTTTAAAAGAGTGGCCAGGGATGAGTAGCTTCCCTGACAGATAGAAACCTGAACATTACCAATATTTACAGTGAATATGAATAGCAATCATTTCTGTTTTGGCCAGAACTGATTCTGGCTAAATCTGGAGGATCTTCCCCTCCCAGATTTATTTAGTTTTTTTTAACTATGTAAAAGAGGCCATTCTTTGCCTCACTGAATGGGTACGGACTCAGTCAAACTGAGATCAGTTAAATACCTTATTTTAAAAAGACCACAGTCTCACACTGCATCCTGGGACACCTCCTGATCTATATCTGGCCACTGGACCCAGATGACTCTGGAGGTGAAAGTAAGACAGATGACCTTGCACAGCCCTCCATCATTAAAACCCAATTCACTTGCATGTCATGGCAGCACCTCCCTGATGTCATGGTTCTCTTCAAGAATGAAGGACAAAAACAACATCTTTCTGTATAAATCCAAGGCTGTACTGTTCATTTCTAAATTAACTTTGTGATGGAATTCACTTGAACAAAAGGCAGGAACCTCACTGAGGTCCCCACCCTGGACCACACTGGATTAAATTGCTAATTGTTTTATTTAAATTTTACTTTCAACCAATTAATTCCTCTTGCTTTGTACTGAATTGGCTAGAAACCCCAAAAGATCTTTAAGGAAAGAGTGTGCTGTGTTCCTTGACCTTCCCTCATCTCTTCAACTCCTAACTCCCAATCTACCCATTACATTTTCTTTATTCTCTTAAAAGATGCTAACTGACAAAGACTTTGGAAATTCTGTAGACTATGGGGCTCATTTCCTCTTCAGAAAAGCCTGCTGGTGGATTTTTCAAAATGAGATTTATGTTGTTTTTATTGTTAAAAAAGAAAGCCATATATAATCTCATCCAGTCTAGCCTTGTGGAACCCAATTTCAGCAGCTATTTTCTCAGCCCTCCATTTTTCAAATTACCTTGGTCACATTTTAGTAAATAGATACACAGACTGTCTTTTGCCACTTGAAACCTTTTCTCTCCTTCCCTCAAACTCTTAGAAGATCTACCTTCTTTCAAAGCCCACTTCCTTATCAGGTCTTTCCTGATTTCTCTAGGTTAAGAACACTGGAATTGAAATTAAAAAGCTCTGGATTCCTTTCCTTAAAATAATAAGTAGTATATCTAAAAGCACCAGCAAGCATTATTTGTAATGGAGCATGGGGTGAAACAAGGATGCCCATTATTACCACTATTATTCAACATTATAGTAGAAATGTTGGCTTTAGCAATAAAAAAAGAAAAAGAAGAATAGGCATCGAGGAAATAAAACTATCATTCTTTGCAGATGATATAATGATATACTTAGAGAATCCTAGAAAATCATCCAACAACCTACTGGAAACAATTAACAGCTTTAGAAAAGTTGCTGGATATAAAATAAACCCACACAAATCATCAGCATTTCTATGTATTACTGACAAAGCCCATCAGCAAGAGATAGAAAGAGAGATTCCATTTAAAATAACTATAGACAAAATAAAATATTTGAGTATCTACCTGCCAAGACAAAACTAAGAACTACATGAACACAATTACAAAACACTTCTCACAAAAAGTCAGATCTAAACAATTGGAAAAATGTCAATTGCTCATGGGTAGACCAAGCTAATATAATAAAAATGACAATTCTGCTTAAAGTGTTCTATTTGTTCAGTGCCATACCAATCAAACTGTCAAAAATTATTTTATAGAACTAGAAAAAATAATAACAAAATTCATCTGGAAGAACAAAAGGTCAAGAATACCAAGAGAATTAATTTAAAAAATACAGTGTGGTGGCTTAGCAGTACCAAACCTAAAACGATATTATAAAGTACCAGTCATCAAAACCTGTTGGTACTGGCTAAGAAATAGAGTGATGGATTCACAGAATAGATCAGATACATATGACATAATAATCAAGGCCTAGAGTAATCTAGTATTTGATAAACTGTGAATTCTGGAATAAGAACTCATTATGTGATGAAAATTGCTGGGAAAATTGGATAGTAACATGTAAGAAACTCTGCATAGACCTACATTTCACACCCCATACTCAAAATAAGGTCAAAATGAGTACATCATTTGGGCATAAAGGATGATACCATATACAAATTTAAAAAGCAAGGGATAAATTGCCTATCAGATCTTGGGAGAAGGAAGGAATTTATGACCAAAGAACTACTAGAGAACATTATGAAAAGCAAAAGAGACAACTCTGATTACATTAAATTCAAAAGTTTTTTCACAGACAAAACAACAGAAACAAGATTAAAAGGGATGTACAAAGCTGGGAAAAAAATCTTTAAAGCCAATGTTTCTGATAAAGGTCTAACTTCTAAAATATATTAAGAACTGTGTCAAATTTGTAAGAATAAAAGTCATTCCTCAACTGATAAGTAGTCAAAGGATATCAACAGACAATTTTCAGATGGCAAAATTAAAGTCATCTATAGTCATATTAAAAATGCTCTAAATTATTATTGATTAGAGAAATGCAAATTAAAACAACTCTGAGGTACCACCTCATACCTCTCAGATTGGCTAAAATGACAGGAAAAGACAATGATAAATGTGAGAGGGGATGTGGGAAAACTGGGACACTAATACATTGTTGGTGGAATTATAAACAGATCCAACTATTCTGGAGAATGGAACTATGCCCAAAGGATATGAAACTGTATATCCTTTGACCCAGCAGTGTCATTACTGGGTCTGTATCCCATAGAAATAATAAAGGAGGGAAAGAACCTACTTGTGCAAAAATGTTTGTAGTAGCTCTTTTTGTGGCAACAAAAAATGGAAAATGAGTAGATGCCCATCAATTGGGAAATGACTAAACAAGTCATGGTATGTGACGTTAATGGAATATTATTGTTCTATAAAAATGATAAACAAGATGATTTTAGAAAGGCCTGGAAAGACTTACATGAACTAATGCTGAGTGGAACAAGCAGAACTAGGAATACATTGTACACAATAACAGCAAGATTGTGTGATGATCAACTAGGAAAGACTTGGCTCTTCTCAGTGGTTCAGTGATCCAAAGCAAACCCAATAGACTCTGAGCAGAAAATGCAATCTATATCCAGGGAAAAAACTATGGAGATTGAATGTATATCAACACATTCTATGTTCACTCTTTTTTTTTCTGTTTTTTCTCTCTCTTTTGTTCTGATTTTTCTCTCCCAACATGATTCATAAAGCAATGTGTATTAAAAATAAATAAATTAATTTTAAAAATTTAAAAAACTCTGGTTTCAAATCTTACTTCAAGAATCTCCCAAATTTATGTCTTCAGTTTTTTCATCTGGATTTAATGACTTAGCTCCCATTCAGTTTATAACCATGATCCTTTGGAAAATCTGGATGGCCCACCCATAGCCAGTATTTATTTAAAATTTGTTCTGAAACTTTAACATTAAGTCCTCTGATCTTTAAACCCAAGCCATTCCAAAGTCCACCCAACTCAGATACAGTCTTTTGCAGTTTTACAAATAACTCTTTTTTCCCTTTCCTTACTCTTCTCCCTTCTGCACTATATTATAGTGCGGTTGCTTTTAACTGGATTTGTTAAATTTGTATTTGTAGGCAGCAAGTGGTCCTATTTTCATTTTTTAATAAGGGCAGAAGTGAAATTCTACCAGGTAATTAAAATATCTTCAAACTTATAAAACATTTCCCAAGTGATTAGGGCAGGACTCTGAATATTCTGAAGGGATTTGTGAGAAAATCTAAATGGGATCCTTTTTTCTCCCAAGATCATTTTGTTTTTTATATTGTTTCCTTGACTCTTTGGTCCTTTTTGTGAATTCCCCTCCTTTAACTGACCTGAAAGTTTCATAAACAAAGTGTGCAGCTAATGTTTCCCGTCACCAGTGCTTCCCTCCATGTGTCTGCTCTTTATACAGTATGACTAACATCAACAAACACACAGGAGGGAGAAGAACTGATCACCGATTTGCTGAGTCCCAGAAGAGGTCTTTGGTTACCTAGCCTAGTGTGTTGTGATGACAACACCATCTAGCATTCTGAAAACAGCTCCATGCAACGTGAGGTTGGTTGCAGGCTCTATTCTGCACGTATAAGGAAGTGGGATGTTAAATGTGGGTGTCAGGCTACATCCAAGAGTCAGAATCCTGGCAGGGCAAATGTTTTTTGTTTCTTAGTCTTCACTCAAGACCAGAAATCCATTGGTTTGGTACTTATGGTTTATCACATTAACCTCTGCTAAAGTACCTCACTGTGATGTAGAAGTGGTTTTTTTTTTTTTTTTTTTTGAGGCTATACCAATGGGTCTGGACCAGATACTCTGGCCAGACTGATCAAGCTAGAAAGCTTTGAACACAGACCTGGTGAGAGACTGTATGTCTGTCTCCTGCTAAGTGGAGCTAGATAAATTAAGAAAGGTTTATTAACGGGTTAGTGAGTGCATAAAAATTCTTCAGTCACAACTCTGGAAAACCATCCCTTCAGTTAGAAGTTACGGGATGTGTATCAATGGAAGGATCACCAATATCAATGAATTTCCAGATTTGTACAGTTTGCAATAATCTTTGGTGACAAATTTGTCAAGATCTACCAAGAAAATACTTAATAGTTAATAGCACCTCAACATGTGGCCGTCTGAAGGATAATTTACACAAAATTCTTTACAGCCTTCAGAGTGCCATACAAAGAGCAGTGATCATGATCACAACTATAGTCATCCATACCATGGCAACAGATTATGTCACTTTCTATGAAGCCAGAATTCTGATTCTGGACCTAATGGTAGTACCTCACTTATTCAAAGACCAATTTAAATAAAGTTCAGAGCTCTAGCATCACCAGATTATCCATAAGGGGATGATTTTTGTGAATCATAGCAATTCTTGAAGACCACCGATCAAATCAAAGAAAAATTGTACTAGTCATGGGTTGAGGGAGGAAAGAACCCCATTTTTGTAATACTGGAACAATGGGGTAGCTTTGAATCTTGGCACACTTAATGATGTGG
Source organism: Antechinus flavipes (assembly GCF_016432865.1). Classification (NCBI taxonomy): domain Eukaryota; kingdom Metazoa; phylum Chordata; class Mammalia; order Dasyuromorphia; family Dasyuridae; genus Antechinus; species Antechinus flavipes. Next base: position 39,850,421 of record NC_067400.1, read on the forward strand.
AAAAGCTTTACAGCTTATACCCAACAATCAATGTATATGTTTTCTGGAAACAGCATGGTTTAATGGAAGAAGATTGTACAGCACATAGAAGGAAGGAGATTGTGCAATCTGCCATGGTGGGGAAAAGTTCCTTCATTGGGAGTCTCCTAAGCTGATAAAATCACAAATTATCCATGTATTTGCATCTTCCTTCATTACAGTTGTACTCTGATAAGTCATCATGGCATTAAGGGAACCTTGGTACTCAAAGGCTGTGTCTAGCAGATAGTAAACTCTGAGAGGTTCTTCTTATCATAGTTGAATAGTGTTCAAGCATGGGTCTGATGCCAGTCTATCTATTATTATGTCTGTAAATATTATATCTCTTTATAGTCTATATATATTATAATCATAAGACAAGACAAGTGAATTTGGAAAAATTCATCATCAGGGTCATCAGAAGCTTATGACTTTTTCAACCACAATGACTCAAAAATCTGCTACTTAATTATGAAAGGGCTAATAGAAGAAGCACCTGCATTAAGGAAAACTTAAGTCTTTGATGGAGTCTTCCATTGTTCTAAGCTGCTTAAAGAACTTTACTCCATGACAAAGTACAATTCCAGTATAGTTCCATGACAAGATGCATATTCGATATGTTTTAAATTTCTTGGTTAAATGCCCAAAGGCAACCAAACTGTGAATACCCTTCGATCCAATAATTCCACTAGTAGGGCCATATGCCATAGAGATTGTAAAAAATGGGGAAAAGATCTACATATGCAAAAATATTTTTGTCATGACAAAATATTAGAAATTGGGGGTGTGCCTACCAATTAGGAAACAGCTGAACAAGCCATGGCATATAAATCTAACAGAATACTATTGTGCAATAAGAAATGGTGAGCAGGCAGATTTCAGAAAAAAAAAAAACTGGAATAATTTGTATAAACTGATGTAAAGTGAAATGAGCAGAACAAGTAAAACACTCTACATAGTATCAGCAATATTATGTGATGAGCAACTATGAATGACTCACCTCTTCTCAGCAATACAGTAATTCAAGACAAGTACAAATGTCTCATGAAGGAAAATGCTGTTCATATTCAGATTAAAGAACTGATGGACTCTGAATGCAAACTGAAGCATTTTTTAAAAATAATTTTTCATGGTAATTTTTTTCCCTTTTGATCCGTTTCTTTTTTCACAACTGTGATTATTATGGAAACATATTTTACATGATAACACATGTATGACCAATATTAGATTACCATTTTAAAAAGAAGGGAGGAGAGGGAGAAAAAATTATAACTCAAAATCTTATAAAAGTGAATGTTAGAAATTGTCCTGACATTCAAATGGAAAAAATCAAAATGCTACTAAAAATAAAAGTCCTCAGTTATTTATTTAAAATTACACACATCTTTCTGATCCTAAATCCTTTAAGTTGTATGACTGATTCAGCTATATCAGCAAGGCTGATGAGGAAGAGAACACTAAGAAGTCCATGAAAATATTCGAAGCAGTTGAAAAAAAAAAGGCAGGGGAGTTACTTAGGAAGACTATAATAGGACTAATAGAAGAACATTTCATTTTAATTTAGGAGAGACTATCGGCTAATTCTAGTTTTGGGCCCAAGGGCTTCTTGCATTGAATCCTAAATAATTATCTTGAGTAATTTTCTTTGCTTGGTTGGCTACAGTTTCCACATTGATAAAATGGAGATATATTTTCCACATGAGGTATTGTCATGAAGAATGATGAAGAAGCTAATCGTGAAAAATGTTAATGAGATTAGATTACTATAAGTTAGTGATGATCATGTTAAAGGAAGAGGGGATTTATTTGCATGCGGTAACTTGTCAATATTAAGATTGATATTTGATTGATTGGTAAGGTGGTGATGGATTTAACTATTTGACATTCCAACTTTTTTGGTCTGGCTGCAGCAACCAGCATCAAGCCACACATAGTTGACTGAAAAAAGGCAATAAGACCAAAGCAGACATTTATACAACATTTCTAAGTTCACAGATGACTATATGTGTGTATATATAGAGAGAGAGAGAGAAAGAGAGAGAGAGAGCGAGAGAGAGAGAGCGAGAGAGAGAAAGAGAGAGAGAAAGAGACAGAGACAGAGAGAGAGAGAAAAGTAAAGTGATTTGTCTGAGGTTTCACAACCTGAAATATGGGAGGAGGGATTCTAACCAGATACCTCCTGAGTTCTAAGCCCATTTCTCTTTCACTATACTCCATAGCTTTGGGTGCAAAAAAGAGGAAAGAAGAGCTCATGGAAAAGAATCCTAGAGATTTTGCTGGACTTTGGGCTCAATGTTAATCAACAGTGTGATAAGACGTCCAAAGGAATTAATGGGATCTTGGGAATCGTGAGATCATGAATCATGAGAAGCATAGTGACCAGCACTAGTTGCACAGTTTCCAAACCCAGCCAGATCTCATCTGGAGCATGTGACTCAGTCTGAGATAAAAGATACTTGATAAACTCATGCATCTCCAGAAGAGGGCAACCATGGCAGTGGGTAGGTGGGGGAAGGGGGGGAGGAGGGGACAACTAGAGAATTTGCAGTATAAAGAAGAGCAGAAGAGACTGGAAATGTTTAATTCAGAGAAAAGAAGAATCTGAGGATCATGATGACTGTCTTTATGTTTTTTCTTCCTTCTTTCCTTCCCTTTCTCTCCTCTCCTCTCCCTTTCCTTCTTTTCCCTCTCCTGTCCTGTCCTCTCCCTTCTCTTCCTTGCCTTCCCTTCCTTTTTTTCCCTCTTCTTTCTTTCCTTTTCTTTTCCTTACTTTTTTCCTCTCCTCCTTTCCTTCTCTCCCTCCTTCTTCCCTTCTCTTTCCTTTTCTTTCTTTCACTTTCTCTTCCTTCTTTTTTCCTTCCTTCCTTCCTTCCTTCCTTCCTTCCTTCCTTCCTTCCTTCCTTCCTTCCTTCCTTCCTTCCTTCCTTCCTTCCTTCCTTCCTTCCTTCCTTCCTTCCTTCCTTTCCAAGGAGCTCCCAATAATAATTATTTGCCTCAGTATTTTCATCTGTAAAATGACACCACTTCCCAGGGCTTTTGTGGGCTTCAAATGATATATATATATATAGTCCCTTACAAACCAAAAGTGTTATAAAAATGGCAGTGAGTATGATAATGATAAATAATAACCACTTAGCAGTCAGGCTATGGGCAAAGGATGAGGGTTTTTCTTTTTCTGGAGGTTTTTTTTATTTTTTAAATTTTTCCACTTAACAGTATTTTTTCTGTTTACATGTAAGGATAGTTTTCAACATTCACTTTTGTAAGATTTTGAGTTCTAATTTTTTTTCTTTCTTCCTTCCCTCCCCTCTCCCCAAGACAGCAAGGAATATGATACAGGTTATACATGTATAAGCATTTGAAACATATTTCCATATTAGTCATGTTGTGAAAGAAAAAAACAAAAAGGAAAAACTGTGAGAAAATTTTTTAACTGTAAAAATAGTATACTTGATTTGCATTCAGCCCCCATAGTTGTTTCTCTAAATGAAGACAGAATTTTCTATCCCAAGTCTCTTGAAAATATCTTGGATCACTGTATCTCTGAGAAGAGTTGTGTGTGATAGTTGTCATCACACAATCTTATCAGTTACTGCAAACAATGATCTCCTGGTTCTGCTCACTTCACTCAGCATCAGTTCATGTCAGTCTTTCCAGGCTTTTTTTAAATCATCTGCTCATCATTTCTTATGGAACATTAGCACCACATTACATTTGTGTACCATAACTTGTTCAACCACTCCCCAATTGATGGCATTTTCTCAATTTCCAATTCCTTGTTGCCAGAAAAATAGCTGCTACAAACAATTTTTTTTCATGTGTATCTTTTTCCCTCTTTTATGATTCATTGGGATGTAAACAGACCCAAAGTGGCACTGCTAGATCAAAAGGATGCACAGTTTGATAGCCTTTTGATCATGTTCCAAATCGTTCTCCAGAATGGCTGGATCAGCTCACAACTCCACCAACAATGCATCAGTGTCCTAGTTTTCCCACATTCCCTCCAAATTTTTTTCTTTTCCTGTCTTCTTAGCCAATCTGAGAGGTGTGAGGTGGTACCTCAGATTTGTTTTAATTTGCATTTCTCTAATCAATAGTGATAGAGCATTTTTTTTCATATGACTGTAGATGGCTTTAATTTCTGCATATGAAAATTGTCTGTTCATAAAGGATAGAGGTTTAGGCAAAAATTTTTGTTTTTTAAAGATTTATCAGTTTCTTATTATGGGAGGAAGAAGCAAAGTTGATATTGTATCTTCCATGATAATATGATTCGATTTAACTTGTGAGTATCACATTTTGTATGTATGAATTCTAGCTTTTTACCAAGAGAATTTTCCCCAAGTTTCTTTGGGTTTTTGCAAAGGTTTTTTCATTTCAGAGAAAGACATATATAGCTCAAACATTTATAGATGAATAGAGATACCTTTTTCTGGATCAGAAAACCAAGGCTTGCCCAGAAATCACATTTTGACAATGACACTTGGACATCAATCTCATGTGCTGCTTGAGTGCAAGTGAATCTTTTTGACATGTAACCTTCATTTTCCCTTCTCATCCCTCTCCCTTTCTCTCTGTTCTCCCTCTTGCTTTGGAAGTAAGCAGATTTCAAAGAAAAAACTATTCCAGATTATAAATAATACTTGTTTGGAAACTCATTTGGACATAACTCTGGGCTCTGGTGTCTTTAACAGAGAAAGGTGAGCAAAGTAACTGGCACAGAAATATGGCTTTCATTCAACTCTCTTGTTCTCCTCTGAGTCCATTAGCATGGAAAGCCTTGCCCTTGTAAGGCTGCCTCATTTAAATTCTACTCACACTGGCCTCTCCACATGGATTGGAGGCCCTCCCTCAGTTTCCTAGGGATATCCACCATCCTTGGCTTCCCAGGTAACACATTTTCAGGAAAATGCAGAAAAACGGGGCAAAGTAAACCAGAGAAGGAAGGGATGCCTTCTCTCGCAAGAGAGCAGCCAAAATATCTATGGGGATTTTCCTTTCAGGAGGGCTAGATTCGTGTTCAAAAATGATCATTTTGCCTTTGGGGCCAAACAAGCTGCTTATCAAGATTGGAATGAAAATACGGGTCTATCGCATTATTCAAGTGAATAGGCAAGAGCTTGCTTACTGCTTGGACAGAAGCCTCACTACCTTTCCTGGTTTGCTTTTCTGGCCCTGTGAGAACCTCCAGCCATTTCAGGGGATGTCATTCATGCTTATCCTTTCAATAGGGGCCCTCAGAAGGCCTGCCAGCTTGTTTTCAGAGACAGTTAATCTGACGGAAGTTGGTTCAAGTTTTGGCAAAGATCTGTGGTAAGATATCATGAAAAGCTGCCAAACCGTATTATTAGACAAGGGGGAAAATTTTTTTAAAGACCCAGCCTCTCTAAGTCCAATGCCAAGTACACCTACATCAGCTTCAATCAGCCCCTAAAAAAAACAAGATATTTATAGCCGCTTTCAACTTTCATGCTCAGCCACCTGGGGGGCAGGGCCTGCATTGCCCAGAGAGCTCCGACTCACTTCTAGTGAAGTTTTTATAATTTCATATGAAATGAGCTTGAATGATACTGGGATGTATCGTCAGATGAGTTTCCTTTTCATGGTATCTGGAAAGGTCCTCAGAAGGCTGCCTCATCCAAGACCCTCATTCTACAGCTGGGGAAACTGAGGCAATGTGATTTGTCCAAGGTCTCAAAGCTAACAGTGGCAGAAAAATTACTAGTCTGAGACTTTGGAACCCCAGTCCCATGTTCTTTTCACTAATGCCTTCCTCTCTGGCATTAATTTGCATATATTTTATATGTCTTATATGTTCACCATTAAAATATAAGCTCCTTGTTTTTGCCTTTTGAGGAATCCCTTGCACTCAGTACAGTGTTTACCATATAACAAGCATGTAATAAATGTTTGACTAACTAAACTGTTCTGGCTTCCATTTGTTCTTTCATCGGAGAACCTTCAAAGGTCATTATTCATATGATAGTTTATTTACAAAGTTCTTAGATATATGGGAGCTCCTCAAAACCGGTTTCCTGATGAACTTCCCTAATTCTCCTGTTAACCTATTGTGCAGATTGGTAAACTAAGGCCTATAAAGAAATTTTGGTACTTGGCTGATATAGAAATGAAAGTTGAAACAAAGATAACTAGAACATCTCCAGAACTTTGTCCCCAGTAAATTTGTAGAGAAATTTAGATGAGTGAATCTCCAAATCCCCCAAACAGACTTCATCATCTTTCCACCATAGCCCTTCCTTTCCTTCCTATTTTCCCTATTACTATAAAGGACAGTACCATCCTCCCAGTTTCAACCCAAGAAACTTCCTTGATTTCTCACTATTTCTCACCCTCATGTCCAATCTGTCACCGAGGCCCATGGGTTTCATCTCTGCACCATCTCTCAAATAAGCCCCTTTCTCCTCTGACATTTCCATCTCTTTCCACCACTGGAAAGCAATCTGAATTACTGAATATGGAACTGAATTCCATTTAAGACCAGAGTAAGTCTTCAAATCTAGACCTCGGAGGAGCTTATTTGTAACATGAAAAGGCTGGAGTAGTTGACCTCTGGATCTGTACTTCTGATCCTGAATGAAATGTTCTGATCCCAGAAAGCCGACCTTATCCAACTGGCCAGTGTGGAGACTCTGACCTTCCTCTCCTCTTCCCCAGTGCCATCCATCACCCATCACTGTTTGTACCTTCTCTATCCCTGATCGCATCTCCACTCTAAGTGTTTACCCTTCCTGTCCTTTGATCTTTGTGTTCCTCTCCTATCATCCCATCTCAGTGACCCCAACTGCAAGCTACCCCTGATACCCACTGCTGTCCCTCCTTGTCCTGACTTTCTCCAGCAGGACAGCTGGCCTATCCATGGCCTTAGGGGATTCAGAGAAATGTATCCTGATCCATCAGGCTCCATCCCCTGCCCTCTGCCTTCACCCTCTTTCCCATTCTGGCTTTGATCCTTACCCGCCTTAGTCCAGAGATCTAAATCACAAATGTTTTCCTTCCTCACTTCCCTTACCTTTTCAAATCTTTCACTTCACTCACAAAACAACTCAGGTAGCACATTTTACAAGGTAGCCTTTCCTGCTTTCCCAATTTTTTAATGCTCTCTCCTTGAAATTACCTTTGAGTTTCCTTATGTAGGAATAGTCTATATTCTTTCCATAAAATGGAAACTCCCTGAGGACAAGAACTATTGAATTTTTATCTTTATAGAACCAGTACCTAGCAAAATGCCTTGGCATATAGCAAATATTTAATGAATAATTATCAAATTTGATTCAGTCCAATACCAGACCTGGGCAAAATTATGAAACAGACAATCTGGGGTGTTTTTTTTTGGCACCCTCCAACATCCATTTTTGCTGTCCAAAGACTTACATTTGTCCCTTCAGGTAGAATATAAACTCTTTGAGGGCAGGGACTTATTTGTATTGGTCATTGTATTGCCAGCCCTAAGCAAAGTGCTAGGTACACAGTAAGAACCTAACAGATATTTATCGAATTAATTAAGATCATTTCCAAGTAGCTCTTCCTATGAGAATTCACTTGGTTCTGCCCTCCTTAGACAGGGGACATACTCTGGGCCATTATCTGCATTCTCCTATCAAAACCTATATCCAGAGAGCTTTCATGGAGAATAGACTCTAGACTTTTATTCATACTAGGATATAATTGATTCAAAATGGCTGAACAAGCCCTGTTTCCCGGGAAGATCAGCTGAAGGGAGATACAAAGACTAAAGGCATTTTAAGAATCATAGTAGAAAATAGGTTTTCTTTTCATTCCTACCATCTTTCATACATAGGCAATGAGGCAAGCTCATAAAAGAATATAGCAGACATGGATTGGAAAGGGAAGGCATCCTTTGGCATGGACAGAAATGAGAATAAGAATAATTAAAACGTAATTGGGAAATATTGAACAAAATAAATAAAAATGCAACAGAACATAATGTTGATTTGTAATTTTTTTTTTGTTGATTTGTTTGTTCTGAAATCCAGATGCAGCTTACAAGGGTCCTTATGTATGGTTTAGCAGCCCTAAGTTCGACACCATTAGCCTGGATAATCTCTAAGGTCATTCCCAGCTTTAAATTCAGTATGCCCATAGTAATTATCATCCATGCTAACCTTCATGTACCTCCTGAAGGTTTGTTATTATTGTTGTTCAGCCTTTTAGTTGAGTCTGATTCTTCATGACCTCATTTGGGTTTTTCTTGGTGGAGATATTGAAGTGATTTGCCATTTCCTGTTTCTTTCTCCAGCTCATTTTACATTGAAGGTTTGTAGAGAACAATATGTACAATGTCTCACGTGTTCTTTATAGCAACCTTATGAAGTAGGCTCTATTATTATTCCCATTTTACAGATGAGGAGACCGAAAGAGGTTAAGTGACATGCTCACACTTCTGAGGTATGACATGAAGAGAGGGGAGGGAACAAGTATATATGAAGCTCCTACTATGTACTCAGCACTGTGCTAAGCATTTTATAAATAATATCTCATTTGATTCTCATAACAGTGCTGACAGATGCTCTTATCACCCCTATTTTAAAATTGGGGAAACTGAGGCAGATAGAAGCACAATTACTTGTTAAGGGCCACATAGGCTATATTTAAACTCAGTATTCCTGAATTCTATTTCTCTGATATACCTCTTTGGAATCAAAATTTTCTTGACTATAAGTCTTAAGACTCATCCATTATGCTAAGTTATCTCTGGAGAACTATACAAGACAAGGGATGACATAAAGTCAAGTATGATCAAATACCCGGTGAAATGACAAGCAATCGGTTCTCAAAAATAGGTATTTGCTTTGTTTTTTTTGGAGTCTGAAATTGTGATTTTATTGGTCTTTGTTTGTTTGGAGTCGAAAACAGTTTTATTGGTCTACAAGATTCCCAGAACTTTCCTAATGCAGATCAGAACCAGCTCTAGCACTTATCAATTAATCAATTAACTGGCTTTTGTTAAGTTCTGAAAATGTGCCAGACACTGTGCCCACTGGTAGAGACGCAAAAATAAAGAAAGCCACAATTCCTAATTTCAAGGAGTTTACATTCTAAGCAAGAGATGACTTAGGCATATTTGAGCATATATCAAATAAATACAAGGATGTTCAATGTAAGGTAATTAAGGAGAAAAAGGTGGGGGTGAAGTGAGGAAAGGCTTGGATCAGAAGGTTCAGCTGGAGCTATATCCTGAAGGAGTAAGGCATTCTATGAGGTGGGTGCGAGGAAGGAAGGCGGTCTAGGGATCTGGAAATGGCTGAAGCAAATGGGAGATGAGGGACATGTGTGAGTAAGAGAGAGCCCAATTTGGCTGGATCATCAAATATGATCGGTGTATCACAAATATCACAGGTTAGGGCCACATTGTGGAGAGATTTTAAAACTAGGGGAATTTAGAGTTTATCCTAGAGACAGGAACTCTTTCTGCAATTCTTTCTGCCCTCAGTGCTTAAGACAATTTCTGCCATATATGATAAGCACTTTATAAATATTTGGGGATTGATTGATTATTGAATAGGGAAGGAAAATGATCACATTTATTCTTTTTTATTATTTTTTTTGCTGAGGCAATTGGGGTTAAGTGACTTGCCCACAGTCACACAGCTAGGAAGTGTTAAGTGTCTGAGGGCATATTTGAACTCAGGTCCCTCTGACTTCAGGGCCAGTGCTCTATCCACTGCACCACTTAGCTGCCCCCACCTTTATTTTTTGAGCAAATTCCTTTAGAAGCTAGGTGGAAGTTTGACTAGAGCAGAGAGAGACTTGAGCCACAAAGTCAATTAAGGGATCACTGCAATAATCAAAGCAAGGGGAGTGATGAGGAATTGACCTAGGGTGTTCACTTTGGGGGTAGGGAGAAACTTTCAGATGTGAAAGATGTTGTGAACCTAGAAATATGAAAAATTGGCAATTGATTAGATATTCAAGGTGATAGAGTGAGGAGGAGGTTATAAATCAGGATGACAAGAAGAACAGTGCTTTTGACAGAAAAGAGGGATTTAGGGAATAGTACAAAAATTGCCTAGGAGATTTGAGAAGTTAAATGACTTGTTCAGGATCTCACAGTCAGCTTGAGTGAGAAGTAAAATTCAAATCCTGATTTTTCTGACTCCCTAAACTGGCTTCTGCACTATGCTACATTGTTTTTCTAGGAAGGGAAATAATGACATAAATTGTTTGTGTATTGTGTCCTCCATTAAAATGGGAGCTCCTTGAGGGCAGATACTTTTTAAAAACTGTAGCCCTACTGATTAAAAAAGTGCCTGGCACATAGTTGGTGCTCAATAAATACTTGATATTGCTATTATTGTTGAGGAGAAGATGGAGAAGTAATAAAAGAAAGAGGGAAAGCAGGAGGAAGAAAAGGAGGAGGAAGAAGAAATAAGGGAGGAAAATATATTCTAAATTCTGGTGTTGGACAACCTGACCTAATCTTCATTGAGACTCAGTTTTCTCTAAGTCATTGCTTCTTTCTTTCTTTCTTTCTTTCTTTCTTTCTTTCTTTCTTTCTTTCTTTCTTTCTTTCTTTCTTTCTTTCTTTCTTTCTTTCTTTCTTTCTTTCTTTTCTCTTCTTCTTCTTCTTCTCTTCTTCTTCTTCTCTTCTTCTTCTTCTTCTTCTTCTTCTTCTTCTTCTTCTTCTTCTTCTTCTTCTTCTTCTTCTTCTTCTTCTTCTTCTTCTTTTTTTGAAGTTAAATGACTTGCCCAGGATCACACAGCTACTGTTAAGGATCTGAAGCAGAATTTTAATTCAGGTCCTCCTGATTCCAGGGCCTGTGTTCTATCCACTGAAGCATTTTGCTGTCCCAACTTTATCTCCCTAAAATGAGGAAAGGGATATTTGCACTGCCTTTCTCACTGGGCTGTCACATGGAAAATACCTTAATTATAAAATGATTAATGAAAACAATGATGTTAATAATTGATAATAATAACATATATGTAGTAGTTTAGAGTTTGCAAAGTGTAATAAAAAATTACACTGAGATTACAAAGATGTATCCTCCATCCACACAACTACCCTGAGATAGATGCTATTATCCCCATTTTATAGGTGAGAAAACTGAGACAGAAACATATTTATATTTCATATTACATATCAGTTATCATTAATTGAGCATATTCTTTGTGTATATTTGCTATTAGATTCTAATTTCCTCGAGGAAGGAGGCTCTGTGGAATTGAATTGAGTTGAAGCATCTCGGTAGAGATTTTCTCCTTAGCCTGCAGGCTTCATCAGGGCACATTAACATTGTGGTGATCCTACTTAATTGGACTTTGGGTCTGAGTTTCCGGAAAAGCTCTAGTAGTGACCTCAGTGAAAATAACCAAGATAATTGAGGGAAATTACTTTTCTGCTCCTGTCTAAAGTCTCCAAATTCTTGTTTCCATTCACTTCTATGGACACACCTTTTTTTCCTCCAACCTCACTATTTGGGTAATTGATGGTTCCTATATTCATTAGCTGTGAAGAAAATGCTTTGAAAAATACAAAGCTCCATATAATGTGACCTAATGGTAGAAGGATTGCGGTGGAGAAGTAGTGTTGTAATGAGCCTCAAAACCAGGATGAGCTGGGTGAAAGTCCTGGCTCTGACACATTCTGGCCGAGTAACCCTGGGCAAGTCATTTAACTCCTTAATGCTTTAGGGTCTAGGCAACTTTCTCAGATAACTGAGGTGTTAAAATGACTAGTGTGTTTAATTTGGAGGAGGGAATACTTTAAGATGAATCCTACCTCAGGCACTTACTAGATAATTTTATAATCACTAGGTAATTTTCTAATTATCTAGAGTGACTCCAGGAAAACCATTTAATGTCTCTGCCTCAGTTTCCTCATCTATAAAATGGGGATAATAGCCATTATTGGGGTGCTATTATCCGCAATCACCTCAAGATAGTTGTGAGGATCAAATGAGATTACATATTTGTGATTTGTAATAATTTGTAATCTCAGTATAATTTGTATTGCAATTTGGAAACTTTAAAGTGCTACATCAATATATTATTATATTTATTATTATATGTTATATTACATATAAGTAATTTTTATTATTAATATAATAATTTTAATATTAATATTTTCATTATTTTATAATTATCATTTTGTTATTAATACAATTTCTAATGTACATATAGAGTGCCAACTTGTATTGTTAGGATAATTGTCCTTACCCAGGAATTGTCTATACTGGAGAAGTCCAGTCCTTCTCCCTAGTAGTTCTACTGGGGGGGCAATGTTAACAATCAGAGTCTTGGCATATTAGAATTTGTCAAGAGGAAGCAAGGACAAGAATTTTGATTGTGTTTCCATTTATGTTCCCCAGGCAAATTATGTAATTTTAAAAAGTGTTATTCTGATGTACTGAGCATCCTAATAAGAATAGTTAGGAATAGTTAACTAAATAGATCTTGAGTAGAAACTAGAAGTGTCAACACAGACAGATTCTACACACTTGTTGATTAATAATTCCAATGGCCATTAATCAGTTGATGGACATTTAATTCCAATCTGTAGAATGTCATGGAAGCACCAGCAAGGGAGACAAGGATTAGAGGAGGAATACCATTATAATACCTCCTTTGTAATGAAACTACTGTTTGTCTCAAGGCAAATTATCTAATTTTTTAAAGTGTTATTATGATGTGAGCATCTAATAAGAATAGTCAAGAATAGTTAACTAAATAAGTCTTGGAGTAGAAACTAGAAATGTCAATACAGGCAGATTCTACACACTTGTTGATTAATAATTACAATGGTCAGTAGTCAGTTGATGGACTTTTACCTACAATTTGTAGAATGCCATGAAAGCACCAGCAAAGTGAGAAAAGAGAGGAGGAATACCATTATAATACCTCCTTTGTAATAAAACTACTGTTTGTCTCAAGGCAAATTATGTAATTTTTTGAAGTGTTATTCTGATGTACTGAACATCCCAATAAGAATAGTTAGGAATAGTTGACTAAATAAGTCTTGGAGTAGAAACTAGAAGCATCAACACAGGCAGATTCTACACACTTATTGATTACCTAATGCCAATGGTCAATAGTAGGTTGGTGGCCATTTAACTACAATCGTAGAATATCATGGAATCACCAGCAAGGCGGGGAAAGAGAGGAGGAATACCATTATAATACCTCCTTTGTAATGAAACTACTGTTTGTTCATTATTTTTCTTTCCAAAGATTTTGATTTTAATTTTCAAATTTTTATTTTTTTTGTAAGTAGTATTTTATTTTTTCCAATTACATATAGATTTCAACATTCATTTTTTTCGTAAGATTTTTGAGCTCCCTCCCTTCCTTCCCTCCCTCCTTCCCAAGATGGCAAGCAATCTGATACAGGTTTTATACATGTGCAATCATGGAAACATATTTCCACATGACTCATATTGTGAAAGAAGAAACAGAACAAAAGGGGAAAACCACAAAAAAGTGAAAACAATACTCTTCAATCTGCATTCAGACTCCATAGTTTCTTTCTCTGGATGTGGTCAGCATTTTCCATCCCAAGTCCCTTGGAATTGTCTCGGATCATTGTGTTGCTGAGAAAAGCTAAGTCTCTCCAGTTGATCAGTGCACAGTTACTGTTCATTGTGGACAATGCTCTTCTAGCTCTTCTCACTTCTCTCAGCATCAATTCGTGGAAGTCAAAGATTTCAAATGAACACATTTTCTAATTACCAAATGACAGATTTGATTATTCAATTTCAAAGCTGCTCTTCACTCTTGGAATACTTTTTCCTTTTTTTTTTTCTTTTTCTTTTTATTATGTTTTTCCTTTTTCTTTTTATTATATTTTTCTTTTTATTATGTTTTTCCTTTTTTTCCCTTTTCCTTTTTATTGTTTCCCCTTTTTTTTTCCCTTTTTTTTTATTATGTTTTTCCTTTTTTTTTTTCTTTTTCTTTTTATTATGTTGTTCTTTTTTGGGTAACTCCAATACAATCAAATTGAATTGGCTGGGACTGCTGAGTATCCCCATGAACTAACGAACTAAGCGTTTCCCACTACCGAGCGGTGGAGCCCGGCCAGCCCTCCCGCGTGTGCACCTGCGGAAAGCCGCGATTCACCTCCGAGTAACTGGGCAACCACGACAGCTCCTTCCGTTCCGGTTGCCGCCGCCGCCGCCGTTGCGGTACCCGGTACCCGCCTCGGTGGCTGTCGGTTCTCCCCGGCCCTCCCGGAATAATGGCCTGAATGGCCCTCGCAGGCAGTTCCCTCCGTGCAAAGTGGGCGTCTGGGGGATCCCGGTGGCAGCTGATTTCCTAATCGGCTGCATTAAAGCAGGACGTTGCTTGTTTTACGGGCTGGAGGTGATTAGACAATAAGACCTAAAATATGTAGCTAAAGTGGGGGGAAAATAGGCCTTGGAAGCTCAGATCAAAGCCGAACAGGCGGGTGATTAGTGATTAGATAAATAAAAAGTTTAAGCCTAACTGAGCAAATAATTGTACATCCTCTGGAAAGCTCAGCTCGGGGGGATTGATCAAATGTGAGTTATCCCCGCGGCACAGATGTCTTTCTAAGAATATTCCTTTTAGTTTTCTTAATATACATCAAAAGGGGGACAGGGAGAGCTGGGGACTGACCAGCCAGTATTCCTATTTGTCTAGGAAAAGCCTTTGAAAAATACCGAACCTCTTCTCCCTCAAAAAAAAAAAAAAACCTAATTAAAAAAAAATATTATTTAAACAGATGGGTTCTTTCCTTTCTCATGAGACAGGATGACAGTGGATAAGTTCACGACTTGATTTTGGGAAACCTGGATTTTTCAAACCCAGCCACTTGCTAGCTGGTTACAGGAATCATTTAAGCTTGCAGCACTTCTGTTTTCCCATCTGTATAATAAAAATAGAAGCTGCTTTACAAGGGGAAAAGTATGTGAATTCCATTCTACAAGTAGTAATGAAACAGTTACGATGTGGAAAATACTTTGCTAAGCACTGGAGGACACAGAGACAAAGTCCCTGCTTTCAAGGATTTCATATTTTACTGGAGGAGAAATGTACATAAATAAGTAAATAAAATAGAAAGATAGGGACTGGTTCTGTCATTTCGTTGTCATGGGCAACTCCCAAAGAGGAAATGTTCTACCAATTTAGACTGGTACTTTTACTGAAATTTATAGTTCCCAAAACTGTGGAAGGCACTTACCTCCAAAGCGGGACTCTTGTCTCTACCTCAGTCAGAGGATGGGGAAAGATGCTCCAATCCAACCTCTCCTTGAAAGTCATTCTCCAACATCACACCAACCCTTACCTGAAAACTCTCTACTTGACTTTGCCATCTTTCAGTCTCCCAGACTTTGAGCCAAGTTTGGTCCCTTGTGCAGTTAGAAAGTATGTATTAGCAGAGCTCCCATGATACAATTGAATAGGTACCACTGGAAAAATTTCATCCTCCCACTTCAACATAGCCACACTTTGCTCTCCAGTTTCTAAGGCAGAAATCTCTCCAAGTGATTGACACTCCCTGGCAATGCATGATCTGTGACTCTGGGATAATCTTCATCTCATCCCTTTAAAGTTTCTGTTCCCATGTCTTTTATAATGCACATAATTAGAAGTGAAAGTAATTCATAAATTCATAAAAAATTAATAAATTCATAAAAGTCACATATAGAAGAATTGTGTTTACAAACATTTACAGTGGATTATCAGAAAAGTTTGCAGGCCACTGAGAGATTAATTAACTTGTGTGGGTAGAAGTATAAAGCAAGAGAATTTCAGGCAAGGAAGACAACCCATTTAAAGGTACAGAGATGGGAAATGAAATATCTAGTACACAGGGAATAGCAAGTAAGGCAGTTGGCACACTTTGATTAATGAGGGGCAAGAAAGTGATGTGGTCAGACTTGAGATTTAAAAGCATCAATTTGGATCTTATATGAGGAATGAAAGACCAGTTAAGAAGATATCATCTTAAGTTTAAGGTGTTGTATCATTGTTGAGCATGACATAAATGTGTCCTATCATTTATCTTCCCCTTCAGTCTATAGAAAAGATATTTTAATCGGAACAGAAATGAATGCAAGGGATAATGCTGTAAAAAATTACCCTGGCATGCGTTCTATCAATAAAAAAAATTATTAAAAAAAAAGAAAAGAAAAGATATTTTATTGCTTGTTATTGTTATGGTGGTGGTGGTGATAATTTTGTTGATGATTGTGTCCAATTTTTTGTGACCTCTTTTGGGTTTATTGTGGTAGAGATATTGGTTTGTCATTTTTTCTCTAGCTCATTTGATAGATGAGGAAACTGGGGCAAACAGGGTTAAGTGATTTGCCCAGGGTCACAAGGCTAGAAAGTGTTTGTGGTTGGATTTGAACTCAGATCCTCCTTGAACTTAGGCTCCTGGACTTTAAAAGCATTTCTAACACATAAAGGAATCTGAGAATTTCACATATGATTAAAAACAATCCAGATTTCTATAACTCTTTAGAGTTTATAAAGCATTTTATTCATGACAGAGATTGACAGTACAAATATAATTCACATTGTTCAAACACACTCACATCTAAAACCTACCATTGGCATATATGAGCGCTTAATAAATGTATATGCCTGACTGATTCTTAAATTGAAGAGGAAGTGCATTGGCATTGATAAAGGGAATTGTTTACCCAATGATGTCAAACTTAAAAAAAAAAAGTTACTTTCTCAATACATATTGACTAAGAAAACCACAAATTAGCTTTATCTATGTTGTATTGTCTTTTTATTTATTTTTGTTAAATATTTCCCAATTACATTTTAATCTGATTCAGGCCATACCAAATTTTGGAGAATTTTGTGCATTCCTGCAAAGTTTAACACCTCTAGCCTCCAACAATGAAATCACAGGTTCAAACAAAAAAAATCAATAATTTATATTTACTCATTAGCATTGTGGAATATAGTAGAGGGAGCACTGGACTTGGAGTCAGAAAAGTTGGGGTCTAATCTTTGCATCTGTGTGATCTCAGAAATGTTCCTTTCTGGGCCTGAATATCCTCTGTAAAATTAGGGAGTTAAGCTAGATAACTGGTAAGATGCTCAGTTGGTTTGCAATCTAGGACTCTAGGACTCTAAGATTCCAGTTCTAAGATTCAAAAATGGCTCTTCAAGAAAAAGGGATCCATATGTGCAAACATGTTTGTAGCAGCCCTTTCTGAAGTGGCAAGGCATTGGAAATTGAGTGGATGCCCATCAGTTGGGGAATGGCTGAATAAGTTATGGTATATGAATGTAATGGAATATTATTGTTCTATAAGAAATGATGAGCAGGTTGATTTCAGAAAAGCCTGGAAAGACTGACATGAACTGATGCTGAGTGAAATGAGTAGAACCAAGAGAATGTTGTACACAGTACCAACAAGATTATGGGATGATAAACAATAAGGTAATTCAAGGCAATTTTCAATAGACTTATAATGGAGCGAGACATCTGTATTCAGAGAGAGAATTGAATGTAAATCAAAGCATAGTATTTTCACCTTTTTTCTTCTTGTTGTTTGCTTGCTTGTTTCTTCACTTTTGTTTTTTTCTCTTCTGATTTGAATTTTTTATATAGCATGACAAATGTGAAAATGTTTAGAAGAATCCCACCTGCTTAATTTTTATCTAATTGCTTGCTGTCTTTAGAGAGGGAGTGGGAGGGACAGAAGGAGAAATATTTGAAATACAAGGTTTTGCAAAGGTGGATGTTGAGAACTATCTTTGCATGTATTTGGAAAAATAAAACACTATTTTTTTTTAAAAAGTAGCTCTTCAGGTTCACTAGTATTTTCTAGCATTAACATAGTCTTCCTTGAAAAAGGACATGCATCCTTTTAGTAGTTGTTCTTCACAATCCTTTTGGATGGCTGTGGGTTCAGGTTCTTGGTTATCATTCCCTTTACTATGGATTTTTATCAAAGGAAGTGTCCTTAACCTGTCAAGTTGAACTAAAGAGGAAAATAACATGGACGGATCTATGCTAGAAGTGTGATGGAGAGTTAAAAAAAATAAAACTTGGTTCCTCTTTCGATATGAGAGTTGAAGAGAGGGAAAGCCAAGGATCAAAAATAACTCTAAGGTTGAGAACTAGATTAACTGAGCAGAAGCAGGGACAATTAGGAAGAGAGCTGGGTTAGGCAAAGGGGGAAAGTAGAGATAATGAATTCCATCAACACCTATGGGCCTTAGTTTTTTCATCTATAAAATGAGTTTGGGGCTACATTTCTCTAAAATTTAATATATTCTGAAACCAAGTGTTAGGCAAGTACATGAAGCTTTCATATTTGCAAAGTGCTCTTTTTACAACAATTTTTGTGACTCAGGTATCAGTCTCTTGAATCCATGTAGTATATAGGAAACTGAGGCACATAAACATTAGGAGAATTGTTCAATTACACAGTTAATAGATGCTAGAATTGGTACTCTAGACATTTTTGACTCCAGCTTCCATTCTTCTTCTGCCATACCATCCACACAAGGCAAGGAGTTATATCATATTCCTATTTCACTGATTGGCTTAGAGACCACACATGTTAAAAGCAAACAAAGACTGTAGATCTTAGATGAGGTTTACTTGTCTATGTTTCCCCCTTGGAGCAATTTTCCACATTTGCTTTATTTGCCATATGGAAATGAAGGCTCAAAGGCAAATGACAAGCGGTAGGAATATTCATTCTATATTTAGATTTAAAACTCATTAATATTAATGGAAGATTGAGATTAATAGGACAGTGAGATGCTATCAGGGGAAATAAACTTTCAGGATTCTATTTGATCCTATATAACACCTGCCAATCAAAAATAAACCCCAATAATCATGTTTCTTCTTTGCAATATCACTGGAACCTTGTGTGAGCTTCACATGTATAGTATGCATCTAGTTTGAAGAGAATCTCCAAGTTTGCACTTGTTTTTGCTGAGTCAAATGCTTTATTTTAATCAACACATAATAGACCCAGTGGGACCCTGTAGTCTTTGCACTTCTTAATCAAGAGTGTGATTGTGAC
The DNA here is from genome assembly GCF_016432865.1 of Antechinus flavipes. Classification (NCBI taxonomy): domain Eukaryota; kingdom Metazoa; phylum Chordata; class Mammalia; order Dasyuromorphia; family Dasyuridae; genus Antechinus; species Antechinus flavipes. The sequence goes on from NC_067400.1 coordinate 39,869,446, forward strand.
AGTGCTTTTTTGTATACAACACAAATCTGCCTATCCCTCCTAATTTCATCAGTGATGTCATTAAGTGGTTTGTGTAGATTGTTGTCTTATGGAGACCAGAGAGTACACATAAGAGTTGGGAATAGTTGGTATCTTGTTTTCCTTTTGCTGTTGATACCAATTGTGATCTTTTTTTCCTATTCCTTTAGCATCTTCCCTTCTATTAGATAGCTTGAAAACTGTATTTATAGTTAAGTACTTTCAGGATGAATTTCTTATGTGTGTACTCGGTCAGGTCTAACCATTGTTTCCAACTTCATTTAATAGATTATCTTAATCATTCCTTCACAAAATCCACAAGAAGTTAGGTAAGTGAGATCAAATAAAGATTCTTTGATTATTATCATTAATTAGACCATATCATTTCATAACCATTATCTATTTAGTTTCCACCTGGGTCTCTAAGAATGATATAGTTTAGTTTGAGTCTTAGGCAAGGTTCTTTGCAGGCTCACTGCCCACAGAACCTATTCTAAGCCTCTTTTTCCTCCTCAAACTTCCCATAACTCCCCTGCTAAGGACCTTGTTTCTTACTCTACTAAGAAAACTGAGACATTTGATATGAGGTCTCTCTAATTAAATGATCTTTTAAAACACCCTTGACATAATCTGCCACCTTTTCCTCCTTTCCCCCAGTTTCTGACAAAAAAGTAGTCTTTCTCCATGACCAACCCATCAATATGGATACTTGATCTCATCCCCTTCTTTAATTTTCCACTTTTTCATATCTAAAGTTTCCTTCCCTGTGACCTTCAAATATGTTCAAGCTTCTCTTAACCTTGGAAAACCTTCACTAGATCATATTATCCTTTTAAGCTATTATGCTATCATTCTCCTCTTTTTCTCATCCAAACTCCTGGAAAAGCCAATTATATTTACTGCCTCCATTTCTCTCACTCACAACCTTGTTGGAATATGACTTGGAACCTCAATTAACTGGGATTGCTCTCTCCAGAGTTACTAATAATCTCTTAGTCAATAAATCTAACCACCTTTTCTCAGTCCACATTCTTAACAGCTTGCCAAGCATAAAGAGCCCTCTGGGTTTCAGTGACACATCTTTCTTAGTTCTTCTTGCACCTTTTTAGTCTGTTTTACTGGTTCATCTATATTATACCTCCTACCTGGGCATTCCTCAAGGTTCTTCTCTTATTCCTCTCTCTCAGCTACTTTACTAGCAACTTTTCCCATAATT